>NW_009609207.1:75359-98544 GCF_000690535.1 Cariama cristata
CCCCCCCCTTTTAAACTGTTCTACAGCTTCTACAATTTAAGGAGCATTTTTCATATGATAAACATAACTCTTAATGGCTCCAGTGTCCTTAGGCAATATTACATACATTGGGAAGAAAATGGAACTGATACTCTTTTGCTTATTAAGAAATACAATATTGAGAGCAAGCACAAACAATGGATCAGTTAGATTAACTTTCTAGGATACACACATAAGGATACAGTACACAGAATGCAGCATACAGCACAGATCACATTTCAACAACAAGAGCTACTATTTGGTGAAATAAAATGATTGCACCTACTGAGTTTCCAAAGCTTAAATCATGCTGAAGAGAACAAGGATTTTAAACAGCGTTATAAAATTGCAGGTATACTAAACTTGTTTACTAGGTCTTGACAGTGATAACTAACATAAGGGATGCAATAGAATAATCACATTTTTGTAGATGTCTCATTCTACTGTCACATGCAGTATGTCGGTACAACATAAAAAACTGTTTGAATAACCCAATGCAAGTTATAGACTTGCATTAAGTGAGTCTTCTATGACACTCTGAAAGACTAATGTGCTCATTAAATGCAATGTACTCCACTCATATTACAGGAGAACCCTTGGAGGACTAGAGCGAACTGTTCACAATGATAATTAGAGTGGGTTTGATGTGGTTGGAAACTAAGGTATAGTAAGAGTCCTTGTTCTAGACCTAGCATCAGAACAGAAATCCTTATAATAAAACTAAGCATATGTCTAGAATCTTTAGAATTATGACAACTGAAAGGGAAAAAAATGAAGTTTTGTGATGGTAGAAGTTACAAAATAGATATCAGCAGAATTATGCCACAATTAAAGAGTTTTCTTTTCACTATTTGTAGGTACACAAAAAAGCCCCAAACTTTTAGAAACCTTTTGAATGTGTAAAGGAGAATAAAGTCCTTTCCGATCTGAAAAGATTACTCTGATAGGTGATAGCAAGCTTATGGTGGTGAAGTAAAGATCCATAGTGGTTTAAAAGTTTGATACCTGTAACCCATATGAAATGTTTAAAATGCAATACTGAATATAAAATATCACATCTTCCAAGAATATATTCACAATTAATCGCTCCAAAAAAATATATATTCATACAAGATATAGACCCATTGTTGCACATCATATTCTTTTTCTTGAAATGCAGATTATTAACCTAAGCTTTACTTTAAATTAGACCTAAAGTGGTTCTATTTTAAGAATTTGAGATTAGCTTCAAAAGATTATGGATAATTACAATTTTAGACAATGTACTGATAATTTATTCTTAAAATGAAATATTGAAATAGGCATAAATCTGAAAAATTTCAGTTGAAATATCAGGTCAGATGTGCAGAGGCTTACGACCCTACAAGAATTATTATTGAATGTAATGATGGCAAATCATCACTAGAATGCAGGTTGGTTAGTAATGATTAGTCTATTTATTTTGTAAATGTTACAAGGTTGAAATTATTAATTAGAATCTAATTAATAACTATATTACTACAAAACTTCGCTTTATAACTTAGAATCAATAATGAATATTAACTATTGAACATTCACTATTGAGTTAGTTATCCATCTATAATGTTTGTAATGCCTTTATGACAAAATATACTAAGATAAAGTAATTATTATGGACCCACAACAGTGAGTCTAGTTAAAGTATTTTTGAGGGGAGTGTTGGTTGTGGTTTTTTTTTTATAACAGATCTCATTATGACAATCTGACAATTTTGAGGATAAAACTACCCTTTAGCTCAAGTTCTCATAAGCTCTCTCTAGACAAAGAATATTTTATTTTTTTTTCTGCTAAAATATTTCTGAGACCTTATTTATACAGGCTTCTTACAACCGCTGAACTCACATCCAGGTTAAACTTCTTTTAAGTGAACTTTTTCAGTTATGTTGCACCTTAATGTTCCTTTTGCTTAAACGTGGATTCACGGTGGACTCACTGAATATTGCTTTAGTCTGACTAGAACAATGGCCAACAATTCAGGTGGCATGACCTTTTATCTCTTTATCAGTATCATCCACTGTCTTGTGGCCTAACAAGAAAAAAACCACAAAGTTTCTCTAAGAAAAAGCAAGTTTCAAGTAGTAGCAGGTTGAACTGTATTATATACCAGAAAAAAAGCTGCTATTTACTGAGCCTGCCCCATGTAATTCAGTGGAAAAAATGACAGGTAAATGCCTCATGTGACTTGTATCTCCAGACAGTCTTTTCTTACCAGACAATTTTAAGCCTGAGACAGGCTATTTTCACAGGAAACATGACCTTTTAAAAAGACTTGCTTGCCTTTTTTAAAAGACTTGCTCTCTGATCACTGTTTATGATATTAAGGGATTATAATAGCCTTTATCAAATGCCCTTCCTTTTCAGATGGAGATGTTACTTTAAAATTCTACTCTGAAACACATCTGCTTGGGGAAAGTTTAGACCCAAACTCAAACTCAGCAGTAGTGCTAACGCATTCTCAAGATTTTTTGTGCAGATCTTACTTTACTTTATATGCTCATGTGCTAGCTGATACTGAACATGAATATCCTCTATATGACAAGAAAATTGTGTACAAAGATTCCCTAAACTACACTGTCAATTTCATTAAAATGTTTTTAATCCAAATAAGCAGTACTAGAGGTAAAGTTGCTTGAAACGCACAAAGAATAAAAGCATTCTTACTTTTTAAAATGACAATTTTTACCTAAACCATGTCACATTTGTGACAAGACACAAACTGCTGTTCTCTTTTTGGCAGCTTATGACTTAATGAAGCATATAAGTATCAATAAAAGGCTTATTAAATGAATTTAAGGCTAACTGTATCATTATTTTGTTATTCAAACATTTAAAACCTGCGTAAACCAGAGACGTAAGTAATATCTAGCTAATTTATAAGTTCCCCACTGAACTTCTGAAAATATTTTAAGATTGTTTCTCTACCACAGTATTTGCAGTCATAAACACATCTCAATTATTTTATACTGGAAAAAATATTTCCACTAGGAGACCACATAAGCACATGAAGTCTTAACGTTTTCTGTTTGTTGAAGTTCTCTACTATTTGTATTTTGCACTGCATTTTGATAAAACCTCTTCTAGAGATGTGTGCAGATGCAAAGATGAGAGATCAAAGTGCTACACATAATCATCAGCTCTAGCAAACTCATGTGAAAAGAAGTAACTGTTTCAGGAGCCCCTTTTGAGTGTATACACAGCCCAATATTTCTGTTATTTGTCAAGCATGCATGGCACTGTGGGGTAGCTTGTGGGGGGCTAACCAGGGCATGGGTTTTTTTCAGTGACTATTCAATAAATTCGACAGAGAACACAATATTTATCTCTGATAGCAAGCTGGGCAGAGTTGGAACAATTCTGAAGATCAAGTTTAGAATACAAAGGGATCTTGATAAACTGGAAGAGTAGTCTGAAATCAAAGAGATGTAATATTTTACATATCTTCATTGTATTATATTTGAGGAAGGAAAACAACTAATACAAAAACAAATAATGGAAAAAATTTGCCAGACAAATATCATAACAAAGTACCACTAAAATAATAGAAAGTATTTCTCACTGAAAATCTAAGTAAAGGAGAATAAAGTATAAAATGTATTATGAAGGTATCTAACTGAATTTATCATGCCAGTTCATAATTTCTCTCCAAGAGACAATTTACAGTATGATATTATATGAAGTCCATGTCACTGATAACTTCAGTGAATGTCCCTTTAGGTAAGTTTTACTTTTATGGCAATGGGATCAACAATCTGGCCATTTACAAATCATACATAATGGTCTTACAACAATAATTTCATAAGACCTTGTTAAAGACATACAGTCTGCAATATTCTCAACAGACTATAAAATGCAATTTTGCAAAGACCATTTTTTTAAGGTCACAAGAGGCCTTAATGTAATATCAGCAAAACATGTTAACAGATATATATGAATGGACTAAATTTAATTGAATTTTGAACAAAACTTTTAAATACAGAAAATGGAAAACTCTGGCAGCATGTCCTGCCTTCAGTGTCCACTGCATTTCATGGTACCAACCACTACACTTTTTACCAGTTTATCCAGTTTATCACGATCTTTTATTAGCTAAAAGATAAAAATTGATTAAGCAGACTAGATGTGAAAATGAAGTTTGTATAATTAAGCACTAAAGGTGGAAAGTAATAAATCAAAATTACTCATGTAAGCTTTATGTCATGTGTGTCAAAGTCATTCAATGACACAACATGAAGATAAAGTAATGTATGAAACTTGTTATGCCACCTAAAGTGCATAGGTATGATTTTTATCTCCATGACTATTGCACTCTGCTGTATCCTTTTTCTCTACTTCATCCAGACCTTCTGCCCTACAGGAATGTGCTGTGACTCCCTGCCCACTGATATTCTGATATTGATATTCCTCCTGTTCCTTCTAGATAACAGAACATGTGGGATGGCATTCACTTGATCTTTATCCCAACATGCAGTCTAGACTTCACATGCTTACTCAGATTCATAAAATATTCTTGAGTTCTTCAGTTAGGCTGTACATCTCTGTATGCAGAGCTGATAAACAGGAAGCATGTGTATATATAAATTATAATTATGAACAATATTTCTAGTGACAGTGAGAAAATACACAATAATAGTAATATTATGCCATTAAATAATTCCAATAAAAAAAGGTTTAACTACCATATCAGCTACTGTGAATTTAACATAATGCTTTTCCTTACATTGATACAAAAATAGTATTGAACTGTATAGCTTTCAAGAGGGGGAAAAATAGCATATGTACGAGCATAATTGCAACAAAATTAGATTTAAAGAAGAAAGAATGAAAAACTAGTGTAAGACATTCTTCTTTTGCATACAGTGCTGCAGAGTAAGCATATTTAACGTGAAAGATCGAATGCAACCTTGTGTATAACTAAAAGCAAAATAATGTGCAATATTAAACAGGATATTTACTGAATCAAGTGATTAGCAAGAAAGTTTTTATTTGAGGACTTTTTTATTCAAGGTGTAACTGCTGTTTGTGGGAAATATTTGAGAACACATGTTCTTATACACATGAAAAAAGCAAGAAGTGTTCATATATATATATATATATTCAGAAATACCTGAAATATCTGAGAACCTTGCATTTTGAGTTTTCCAGACTATTGCATGTGTAAAAGATAAATTATATGATGTAATTTTACCCTAGAAATTGAAGTATGTTATGGTACAGTGGTTCGTAGAATCATAGAATGCTTTGGGTTGGAAGGAAGCTTTAAGGGTCATCTAGTCCAACCCCCTGCGATAAGCAGGGACATCTTCAAGTAGATCAGGTTTCTCAGAGCCCGATCCAGCCTGACCTTGAAAAGTACTATGGTGTACTAAGAAAGTACGGGGTACTAAGAAAGTACTATGGTGTATGGTTTACCACCTTTATTATTTACAGTTTAACACATGACCTATAATCTTTATTTCAAAGCAACTGCTTGATTCTAAAAATAATTTAGAATCTAAAAAACCATCATGACATGCATTTTACTCATTTACTGTTTTGCATTTGCTATTATTAATTTGTTGCAACTGCAATAAAATCTTATTACATGAACAAAATGGGTGAGGTCTTCATCAAAACTCTGTCTTTTCCCTGCAGTTGCTAATACCAGTCATACAGGGCTGAAAGATTAGATAGAACACATCAGCATAAATGTAAAATGACCAGATGCAATATTCTGAGACCCCTCCTAATCCTTTTTATTGCATTGGAAGTGAACCTCTCTGTAAACAGGAATCGGAATATCCTTCTGGATATTTAGGCTATTGACTGAGCCTATTTTAATGAATAAAGCGTTGGTGTAAATACCAAGTCTTGAACACATGCAAGAAGCAGAAAGAGAAATGCTTTATCCCATTGACAGTCAAAGCTTGTGCCACATTACATTTGTGTAAAAATAATAAAAATATTCTAGAAGGGCACTGGTGACCTGTGTGGTCTGCAAATCTGTTGTCAGGAGACAGTGTCAAGAAAGTGGCAGGACCATATAGCTCTATGAAGTAGAGGGACAGGATGTTGTGACACAAGACCAGCAACTAATACTGCTAGGACTGTTGTTCAAGGTTAGGGCCATTCAGAAACATCAGGTTTACACACTCAGATTTAATCTAAGGGAATAGTGTGTCCTGATTCCACACAATTGGAAAATACTGCCCTACCCAGTTTTGGTTTTTTTCAACCAATAAAGATTTTTTTAAAATGCATTACTTTTGATACTCCATAAGCTCTCTGGGCAGCCTGTTCCAGTGCTCTGCCACCCTCAAAGTATAGAAGTTCATATTCAGTTTCAGGTTTTGCCCATTGTCCCTTAACCTGTCGCTGGGCACCACTGAAAAGAGTCTGGCCGCATCCTCTTGACATGCACCCTTAAGGTATTTATAAGCATTGATGAGCTCCCTTCTCAGTCTTCTCTTCTCTAGGCTGAACAGACCCAGCTCTCTCAGCCTTTCCTCCTATGAGAGATGCTCCAGTCCCCTCATCATCTTTGTTGCTCTCTGCTGGATTCTCTCCAGAAGTTCCTTGTCTTTCTTGAACTGGGGAGCCCAGAACTGTTTGAGCAATGATCATCTGAAATCGTGTAGATTGAGTAGTTGGATATCATTTTGGTCCCTCTACTTAAAAAGATAAATAATCAAAGAACTAAAATAAGGTTATCCATGATAGTATTTTAAAAAATTCACATTGGCAGTGCTATCTCACTACAAAAATTTTAATGTCACGTACAATTCAGCAGTAAGACTGGAAGTGGCAGGAAGATGAAAGCATTCTAAAGCTCAAATTATCATTGCCTAATATAAAGCTTAGGAACTCAGACTATCTATCCCTGCTTGTTAAATGCTCTAATTGTTGTTTACTCAATTTGTGCTTAGCTTGTTTGCTTTTATTGATTTTGTTGTTGAGTATTTTGTTGCATTTTGTGCCTATTGTGATCTGGGTTTATTGTGCATTTTAATGCAAATGTGTTTATAAGAAGTGATTTTGTATTACCGTGAGGTTTTTTTCTGTTTTGCTTTTTTTTCCTTAACAACTTTGCATCTGAAATCTACCCTGCTGCCAAATGGACCTCTGTATCACACTTGGCTAAGCGACAAGATTGTACTGGTTGATGAATGTACTTCACTGCATCTAAATAGTCTACCAGTATAGATAGATTATGCAAATGTAAATCAGAACAGGTCCTAGGAACATTAACATTAATGTACATGGACAGTAAGCAAATCACAGACTCAGCAAAGCACCAAGAATAAATCAGATAGAGTAGACTGTAGAATCTGATCCTCTGTAATCTTAAATCCTGCTCCTGAAAAGTACTCAGTGATGGTAAAACTCTGTATTCATGCAGAATCTGGAAGATTTTAGGTATTTGAAAGAAAAACAATCTGGCAATTTAGCCTAAACTTCTTTTTGTCTATCACTTAAAACAGTACCAAACTCTTCTTTTTTTGTTTACTTCAAGCATCAACTCTCCTTTTAGTAGCAGTCATAATTAATATGGATTTTTAAGAGACCACAAAGTGTTAATCTTTTCTTTGTATGCAGTTTTCAAAAGATTAACTTGAACATGTCTATGAAGACACTGCCTTGAAGTCGGATAACATTATTTCAAAGTTCTTTGGAAACACCCTGTCATGGACATTTTAAAAATAATTGGGAATCATATTGCTAACATAAAACAATACAAATATACATTCTATGGCAGATCTACATGCATATACCTGCTGAGAGCTATTTGAAAACTGAAAGCATTATCCTAAAGTCAATTGTCAATCTACATACAGCCCACAAACCTGTATACACAGACATTTAAGCATATCTGGATAATTAGACATGACTTCTTTTCTTTTTTCCCAAATTCCTAATAGTGCTTACCTTGTGATCTCAAGATATTACAGCAGAAATATTAACAAAACTAGAAGTACAATACTGAATTCCATTTTGATCTTACATAGGGAGAAAAAGAAACAATAAAAATAGCTCTCAAAAATTTAGCATTAGTTTTTGCCTACTAAACCAGAAAAAAACCCAGTATTTCCTAAATTTGCACAGAAAGGTAAATTGGTTTTAACTCTTGCTCTCTTGACGCTTTCCTTGACGTTAAAAAGCACAGAAAGGTTGGTCAACGGCTGTAAAGAATGTGATACACTGTTCTTGCACTTAAAGAAATATTTTGGACTAAGAAATCAAAATACTATACAATTTATCTGTACATATTAAACAGGATCAAGAAATTTCCTTTTCCAATTATAAGTTTCAGGAAAAAAAATATTATTTTTTCTTAACAATCTTGTGGATTCCTGTAAAATTTCTTCAGTTTTTAGAAAGTAAATGAATTTTGGGTTTTCCTTTGAAAAAGTATGTTCTAATGATCAGTCAAGGGATGGTGTTCACAGAACAGAAGATTATGCTGGTAGTGGCCAGATGAGAACTAGATATTTGGAGCAAACCAACTGCAGGAAGCCTCTATTGACCTTTTTAAAGTTGCTCTGAAAATAGTGAACCAAATCTTTAGTTCGAATAAAAGAACTGTAGTAGCTCAGCACTAAGAATCCAGTTGCAGTCATCATCATCTCTTCTTTTCTTTCCCTCCTACTTTCTCTAGTGAGTTAGGTGCAGACCATGAACTCTCCTTTTCAATGAAATGGTTCCTTTAGAATGAGGAAGCACTTTTATCACAGGTTCTTACCTAAGTTTTCATGTTGACTATTGCATTGCTGTACGACTGAATTCACAAAATGCACTTCTACTAGAACCAGGATAGAGTTCACTAATGCATTTATTAAAAGCCACCACATGTTAATTGAATCATCAGTAAGAACAGTGTGTACTGTCTACCAGATTCACTGCTGACATACTTAGTAATATGGTAAAATCAAAGGCATTTTTTAATATAGTGACAATAAATCCAACCTCTATGATTCACTGTTTTGTTTTGTACACTGTGTGATCATTCTTAAAAAGGTGTGCTTTAGAGTATTCTCATTTACATTTTTGCATTAAATACCTGCTATCAACTAAGCAATATTTAAAATTTTATATACTGTGTAGCAGGTTTTAGTACTGAACTCTAGTTCCAAATTACTTTTACCTGATTAAATTTTCTTCTGTAGCCTGTCTGTCTCTCCATGATGTGTCTGACTCAGTAACTGGGAAAGAAGTGTCTTCTATCAATCAATGACATAAAGTGCTGAATCTGAAAATGCTGACTGAGCATCATGGAGGGCAGGCAGGCTGCTGATAGCAGTCAAGGGAAATGAAAAAATTTCTATATGAGTGTTAAATGCCTTTTAAAAAGTTATCCAAAGATTAATCAGGAAGAAAAAAATTATGCTCCTCAAACAAAAGTGCAGTAAAACCATTAACCTCTGATTGGCACTTACAGAACAAAATAAAAGAATTCTATTACCCTAGCTGAACTTTCTCCTACAATGACTACTAAAAAACCAAGGACGTGTTTCATATTCTATATATTCTATGCCAAATAAGATTTTAAATATTTCACAATGAACTAGGTAGACATTAAGTAAACATATTACAAATATTTAAGAGTTCCTAAACAAGGATGAATGTTTACAGAAGCATGTAACTTCAGTAATGACTTTCTGAGACTATAACTAGTTTCCATTAATAACTGCAGTACTATCCATTGCTATAAGACAGTTATTATTATTCACTTTCATTGTCTATTGATTAATTAGTTTACATGTAAAATACGTGCAGAATTTAATTTGTAATAAATATGTGCACACCTATAGTAACACATTTAATTAACTACAGACCTGTACATCCTGTTATAAAAGTATAAATTTATCATTCTAAGAAACAACTGTAATTGGCCTGTTTAGAAGAGGAAAATCATGTCTGTTCAACCTCATTATTTTCCCAGTCATATGCGAAATTAACTATGCAAAATAACAACTGATGCTAGGAATTGCACATGTGAATATTGAACTTTAGTTTTTATTTTGTAATAATGTTTCCTTTATTCTGAGATCCTTGTTTTCAAGCCATATTTCTGAAAATACTGGCTTCTTAATAAAATGTAGGGAGCTCCTCCATCAAAGAAGGGTTTGGCAAGGCCAAAATTGCACAGGTAGTGCCAACAGAAGAGAGCCATGTAGAAGAATAGGAACTGATTTTCTGCAAAGCCAATTGATTTGATAATTGTAGCCCATATTGGCAGACAAATTCAAGATGTCATTTAGCAGTGCTTTGTCAAGGTTAATGAATATGCTTGTCTCTGGCTAGTAAGAACAGCATCACTATGGATCACAATTAGCTTCTCACAATCATCTGTTGTTTACATCGCACAGAGCAATGTGCCATTTCATAGATATGAAACTACCTATTTTATGTTCTGCAAAAGGGAACTTTTGCATACACATGGCAAATGGGCTGCACTGAGTTCCTAACATGAAAATTCAAAGTTCTTAAACAAAAATACTACTTAGGGAGTGAAAGGACCATGGGTTAAGAGCTCTGAAGCTGAACTTCCAGCGAAGGAATTATTTTTCTTTTGTTAGTTTGTGTCCCATTCAGGATACTTGTAGATTTTCATACTGGGACTGTGCACTTCCCATTAAATCATTTTGCACTGATGATAATTTAATTCTGCGAATTTCAATCACTGACTTCATTTCAATTTTTATTGAATTAGTTATGTTCCATCTACACATTGTTCTGATGGAGTAATTGCTATCGAGTAGAAGAGAGACTTTCAAAATCTGGGAAACATTCTTTAATCATATGTATACAAGTAACCAAATATCTTCCTTCCAATATTAAATTAAGTAAAAAAACCCCAAACTTATTCTTTGAACAAGAATATTCAGCTGCTTGTTAAATTTTTGTTGGCATATTTACTCCCAGTTGTCTAAGAAATTAATTTCATTTCATATATGCTCACAAGAATCATACTTAAAATCAACAAAATTGCCTGCGGGAATCAGAGAGAATTTGACTCAGGCTTTCTGCTGAATAGTTTCTAGCATCTTATTTTATAATCACAATGGTTCATGAGAATAAAATTAGATCATAAAGGAATAATCTTGCAAACTAGATCTTTCCTTCCAACTGACGCTGTTAGTATCACAGACTCTTCCTTCATTACTCATGACCACATGCATTCATCATTGCATTGTTTCAAGAGACATTAGGGATCCATCATATTAAATTGATCAACATCAGTTATCAGATATGACAAAATATGGAACCTGACTTTTTGTCCATGATCAGAAATCAAACTAAATTGTAGTCTATAGCAGAAACTTAGACATGTGTTTGTCCTGATATTACCAAAGCCTTTAGTGGCTAAGTTTCAAAAATCAAAACAAAACAATTCATAAAATGTGTACAGTAAAAATGTAGCAATTCACAATGGCTGCAAGTTCCATCACAGATGACTGGGTTTTATGATTTATAGTAGTAAGTGAACAGATACAATTGAAAAAAGAGTAGTGCATCTTAAAATGCATTTTATTCACTTGTTTCACAAGTATAATTTTGTTATGATAGTATTTCATAGTATATTTGTAAATGTTCAAGAGCACATTTGGTAAAAGTAATGTAGTCTAAGTAATGCAAGATTTCATTAAAATATAGTTATGGCATCTTCATCTGAAATGTAGAAATATATCTAGTGTACAGAAGTATACAGACCAGTAAGTAATGAATTATGAAGAATTTACTTTAGCAAAATAGTAAGAAATATATTGTCCATGAAAAGAATACCAAAACTCACTTATTTTTCACCTACCAGTGGGAGAACTTGTTCATTCAGTTTTAAGACTGGAATTTAGTCTGTGTGTTCCCTACAGTATTCTCAATCTTCGCAACAGAAATCCTGTTAACGTAGCTCCTCTTTGCCACTGTGAAACCATTCCTAAAATGAACAGAAATGCCTGAGCATACCTGTACCTGTAAGCACCAAAAACAGAAGAGCAGCTGAAAAATACTAATGAATTCTTGCTGGACAGTGGAAGTTAAATATTTTTTTCATATAAAAGCTTTTCTGATAGCAGAAGAAGAATAGTGGTCTACTAAAGTTTTCTCAGGGAAGGTCTAAAAATGTGACTGTTCTTCCCCTTCTCTCAAAATTTTTCTTTTCCAAGTGGAAAAGGATGGAAACTAGAATGGCAGAAAGCAGGCATATATATTGGAAAAAAAAAACACCAACATTTTTCTACTTTCAAAATGAAATTTTTGAAAGTCTAAATGTTGAAAGTAACTTTTTTCCCCAAATAATGCATTGTCACTGTTATTCAAACTACAGATCCTTCCTAGTGCAGGAATAAGAGATTTTAAGATGAAAGGAGAAATCAACCTTTCAAAATATTTCCCCCCTTTTCTCTTTCATGTTTGAAAGCTGATACAGAATATTTCTTTAAAAAGTTATGTCAGCATAATTTTTTTATTAACTTTATTTTTTTATTTTCCCATCTTTCCTGGAAAGCAACAAACTATAGTTACACACATCTGAAAGACTCTCATTGTAGAAATTTCTAGTGGTATAATTCAAATAAGTGGCCAAGTAACATAAGCAGATTGATCACTCATTGAGTTAGCCTTATCAATATAAATGCAACAAGGTAAATAAAAAGAACAGAAAATAATTTGAATTTGAACGCTTGTATTGGCCTATAACACAGAATAGTTTGTATTTATATTCCAGTATAGTCTTACGGAAAAGTGAGAATTGCCACATAATGATGCAGAAGCAAGAGTGCGAACATATGTTCTGTACACACAGTCTTTATGTAAAAATGAAAGCACTTAGTACCTGTGTATTGACGATAACAGTATTCGGCTGAGAAAACAGTCAAGATCCTTACTGAAATGATACATTAATAACATCACTACCTCTGGTTGAAATATTCTTCAAATTTAGGTGAGAGCACTTGGGTTCCGGTACCAGAGTCTGGCATAACTTTTGCTCAATATCTACAGATATTAGGCAGTTTATGTTGAACTGCAGTTTGCAGTCCAGATGTTGGGTTGAAACTCAGTGCCAGAAATAGGTTTTGCTTTAGTTCAAAATCACTTCATTGATTTATTCAAAGCTCAAATACCCAAAAAAGGCATTTCTTAGTTTGCTGCTGGAACTGTTTTGTCAAAGCATGTAGCTATTAAGTCTAGCTTTGTGCTATTTGAAGATTGTAACCTGGAAAAAACAGCTATTTACATTAATGTATTCAGTCATTTTTATGCACAGTTTCATTTTTAACTGCATTGATTGCTATCAGCTCTGCTAGATTGCCTTCTACTAGTCCAATTAAGTTGAAAAAAAATCACTGACTAGGCTTTCTCAAAGAAATAAAATTATTGATCATCATATTTCAATACTGGCTCACCATATTCATTGCAAGAAGCAAATTGAAGTCTTAACACGTACATTACTCTAGAAACTACTAGTGCGATAAAAAAATTACATTACCTACAGCTATCACACCACTGGTGCAAACTGTGCATCTAATCTAATTTCCAATCATGTCATTAGAAATGTTTCCATTGATGTCACTGGCACAAGGTCAATTCCTGCAAGGGAAAACTGTGTCCTTCTGGAATCAGCTGAAAACATAATGGAATCAGAATATTACGCCCTCCTCTAAGGTATCTGTGACTAAAGGAATTTTCTTAAAATAGTTCACAACAGGTTCATGGTTTGGCTTTTTTACAGTGTAACACCCCCACTCTAGTCAGTGCCATTACTCTTGAGACAGGGTAAACTTCGAAAGTGAAGGACTGCAATTACGTGTCATTATGGTAACCAGGCAAGACTTACAGCAGCTCTGTGATGTGCCCAGAAAGAAAAAGTGTCTAATGTGTGTTTTGTCTTTAGACCTGAAAGAAATGGAGTAGTGGATGCTGATTCTGAAAAGCATGAGAAAGCTTAAGGCTCATGAACAGATCTTTGTCAACAAGGGGTTAGGATAGAGCACATAAACATTCACATTTTTAAATTCTAAAAGTTAGGAGTATTGGTTTTTAAGGAGGGATGTGCCAACTTAAACAAGGAATATGTTCTGATCTTTAGCATTTAACTCTTCCCAACAAATCCATAGTTTATCCAGGCATCGTGCATATCTAGGCAAGGCAAAAGGGCTTCCTAAAGAAGTTTTAAGAAGCTTCATCTGTCAAACTTAAAATACTATTATTTTTCCTAAAATAATTACTAAAAAAAAAATTCTATTCTGAAAAAGCAAAGCATTCCTTTGCAGTTGCAAAGGACATCTGGAGGCCCCTATTCCACTTTTCTTCCTTTTAAAAATGCAATCAGAAGAGAAGATGAACAGCTAAAATAATTGAAAGATTATTTTCAAATATTTGTTCCTATGGCTTCATTTTTTTCGAAAAAACGGGGGGAATGTGTGGAAATCAAGAATTGAGTGAAATACTTTCTTTTTCTTTTAAATTATATTGTGACAGTTGGCAAACAGTTGAACAAGGAAGAACGAACAAAACACCCAAACTAAGGAAATGCATAGGTGTAGTTCTATGGATCTCAATTTCTTCTCAGTTTTGTCTTCTGGTAATCTGGTTCATAGAGTCATACTATTCTTGATCATAGCTCATTTAAGGCCACATTTCAATAAACTGCACAATGTTGTTTCCATCAAAAATCATTACATCCCATACAGACTTTTCTTGGGAAACATTACATTCACTTCTTGTTAGCTTGCTGCTTCTTCAGAGATTCCAGAATTCCTCTCTTACAAAAACTCCAGACTTGAATTCATTCATAGAAATGTTTGTTCAGAAAAAGTCTGTTCTACTGAAACAGAAAAGCATGGTGCATTTTAGTTGCTCTTATTGTGCAGGTCTGATTAGTAAAGCCATTTTTCTAGCACCTGTCATTCTTGTAAAATTTCAGAACTACTTGTAAGAGTGGCGATATATTATATGCTCTTCTATCAAACAGTTCTCCAGAAGGTCAATCAAATATGCAGCAAATCAATAAGAGGAACTTAATTTTCAATTGTCTTATGCATTTTAGCTGTTTGGACAAACAGTAAGACATCTCTAGTCATTCAAGGTGCAGCCATATTGTCAAATCCAATCTCTTTTCCAACAGTGAAGGAAATATCCTTAAAGGTGACATCTTCAGCAGTAGTGAATTTGGCACCGCTTTTATATAATTCACTAAACAGTATACCAATCAGAGGCCATGGGGAAACCATTTTGTTAATTTCTTTTTGCAATCCCCCTTCTCCCCACTCACAAGAGGGGGTATGAAGAACCAGTTTGTAACAATATTCTCAGTTGTTTAAGTAGGGTTTCTGAAAGGTTATTCCACTTAAATGAAGTGCATTTGAAAATGACATCTAATTCTCTCATGGTTCTCTTCCTAAGCTTAGACCAAACTGGGGAACAGAAGAAGAGAGAAAGAAAAAAGCTCATGCCTGGTGACCTACTTGTTAGTGCCTGGCTTCAACATCGGGTATAGGTATAATGTTGGGTTTTTATAAGTGAAATGTGTAAGTGGACCCTTCTGTTTAGGAGGGACAATAAGAGGACCAGTAATAACTTACAAAAAGTTACTCCTTTGGGGAGGATGACATTAAAATAAATAACGTAAGTTACAGTAACGTCTAGGAGTCAAGACCTGCAAGAATACCCTTCTCTAGTAGGAAAAACACTAGCCCCAAAGTCCTTGCTTGTTAGGGTGTTGTATGGTTGTTAGGTGACCATGATTCCCAAGAATTAGTATCAAAGGCCATCCCAAATAGGTCCAACAAGCAGACAGAAGCAGCAACTGGGCAGAATTGAAAGAAAGAAAACACAGTAAGAAAAGATTCAGGAACTACAGCAGGAGTCACCCCAAAGCATGAATGCAAACTGCATGGCACCAGCATTACCCTGCAGCAGAAAACAGGTCTTAGCATGATTCAGGCATTGCAATGTAACTAGTGGCTGCCCTGCTGACGTGTGGAACTGACACTATCCCAAAGTTTTATGAAAAGGAGAAATAAAGTGGCCATAGATAGATGCATTCACAGTTAACAGTGTAGTAACTAAACAATGCTGGTCATCACAAAGTATTTTCAAGTTTTTCCTATGCAGTATAACAAACAAATAGGGGAGGAATAAGCAAGGAAGTTTCAGAGGGGGGACGTTTTTGTAAATGTAGTGGAAAAACAGGAGAAAAAACCATGCATGTTCAAAAAGTTAAATTAACAAAAGAGATTCTAATCAAGGACTGCATCAACTGTTATTGTCACATAAAAGATTAATTTTGTTTTAGAGAGAATCCAATTGAATGTGTTTACAGGCTTCAGTGGCAGGCAGGACAGCAAATGTTTCCCAGTTATCAAAAAGTGTGAGACAGGAGTAATTAAGGGCTCTGTGTTAGTTTCTCTGTGCTTGAGGCATTATTAGTTAGAGGAATTGAGAAAGTGACAGGAGAATTTTTATTTTGGATATAGAGTCACATCTGGAAAACAAAGGCAATTTTTCAGTACCAATACAGCAAGGATAGTTGAATGTATTCTTAGAGGAAAAAAATGTAAACTCAGAAATGAGGTCAGCCAGCCCAGACCTTTCTGAACCCATGCAAATCCAGCATGAAATTGATTTCCACCATCTTTGGAGTTACTAGCATCAGCACCAATAACAAATGCCAAATAAATGACAGATATTCAGATATCACAAACATTATGGAAACAATGGCTACCTTCCTGGTCGACTTTAGAAAGCCAAATAGAGACTTCTGGCGTTACTCACCTACACCTCTGTGATTTACTCTGAAAAGCTAGGCCATTTCTTCAAACTCATCTCAATCTTTTAAACATTAAGGTTGTCTCTGAGCTGACCAGAAGACTACAATGACCTGAGAAATAAGCATTTTTCTGTCTGAAGAATTGTTGAAGTTTCATTAGTTTTGTTGTTTGTTCCTTTGCTGGGAGACAGAAAGAGTGGGGGATAGAAAAGAAATATTGTAAGCAATAACAGAATTTGATGAAAGCATATATTTCCAACTCAAAGCCATTCTATTTTGAAAATTGACTCCAGCTGATATATTAGCTGATGTATTAACTGATGTTTGCGTGTTATTTATTTACTTCCAGTCAAAAAATAAAAATATCTTTAACTTGATTTTCCTCAGACTAAAGCATTGAAATATCCTTTAAGAACATTATGACTCATTGCTGAAAACAAAAGTTACACTAGTTTAAACCATATTCTACAAACTTTGTTTATCCTAAGGAATATCTTGTCATCTGTGAAATGAATACAGAAAGCCAAAGGATAAAATATTTTCTAGTGGGAATACTCACAGCAGAAACTCCCCTTTATTACAAGTATGTTCTAATTAAATCATTGATCTTTTCATTTAAATCTAAGAGCCATATAGCAGAGAACTCAACTCTCAAAAAACTTTTCTGCTGTTTTTAGTGTTCACTACAGAAATATGGTATTTCTGTCTCCTATTCTTCTACAAGCTGCTATGGTAACTGAGAATTAGCTGACATGAATACACCATAATTCCTCTTTGTAAAATACACAGAAGTGAGTAAGGCTTTTAAGGAGATTTAGACCTTTAACAATTTCATTTTGACTCTAGAGCCTATAGACTAAGTTTGCATAGTACCTCCTGTGATTATTTTTTAGAGTTTTATGTATATACATAATACTATGTACAGAAAGCAAGGTCTTATCAAAATGCTGAAACATAGCTAGCAAAGTGTCATGTGAAATTTTTTCAATAATGCGTTAGCAACAATTTTTATGTTTCCCAATATCTAATTATTAGTTTAACCATACATAATATTCACAATAATCCATTGCCTTAGATGTTTAAGAGAAGAGGAGGAGAACCTCCATCTGTTCCATGCACCAAAAGCTATTGGAAATTATATAGCAGTGCACAACGCAAGACGAAAACAAGGTTTTGCCCTCTCTCCATTCAACACACTGCAATACAATGGTGTTCTGCTGGAACAAGGACAGTGGAGAAAGGTATAGCTTTAAAAATAGTTTGCATTAGAGAAGAACTTTACAATGGTATATAAGAGCAGGGACTGCTACACTGTTATTGGGCAGTTGTTTAACTACATTAAATAATAAATGACACTTTGATAATACTTAAAAAAAGAAAATGTTCATAATAAATCCTAACTGAAAGAAACAGAATTAAACAAGATTTGGTAGTGCCTTGTAAAACTGTAGTAGCTATTTGGTTACATCCCCCAAAAGACCACAAAATCCAGGGTGATCTACACTCAAGAAAGCCCAAAGGCTAGACAAGACAGGAAATTTCATCATGAAAAGAGATATTGTTTCCTTCTGTATTTCTCATAGTTAACTTCCATATCCCTGGTCACTGTACCGCACATGGGGCAATATGTCTTTTGGCAGCATTACGAATTGGTTAAGAACTTTAGAACTAATCCATAAGTGTTAATAAACAGGAAAAAAGGCCAGGCAGATTTCATTTACTTGTTACTTTTAAGTCATTTTTTATAAGATAGTATTTGAAAATACTTCCCCTTTCAGAAATCAGGTTCCCTGACGAGATAGTGTAAATTATATTTTTGACTATTTTTTTGAGAGTCCAAAACTCAGGTAGTGACTTCACATTGAGAGAACCCTTCCACTTTATCTAGCCAACAAGCCTCTATATGCAGGAAGTTGTGTGCGTATGAGACTGCAAATGTCATACTAATGTATTCATTTTATAGAAATTTAATTCCTTTTATTTCTGGCTAAGAAACAATTAAAACAACACAGGTGTAAGTATTATTCAGTTTAATTTTTTTCCTGAAGGATGCATTAAGTGTTTACTTTATTTAAGATTTGTAATTACAAGGATGGAAGGGATGCAGTTGTCTCAGGGGTAGACTCCCAGTCACTGTAGATGTCGTTAAAGTACAGAAGGTACTTCAGTGACCACTGACATTAAAGTGCTTTGTGCCAACCGGAGTATGTAAACAAAGCTGAAAGGTAGTTTCAGCTTTTGAGACAAAGAACGTAAAATAAAATTATCTTAAATCATTTAAATTATAAAAAAAAATTATAGCCTTGTTTGAAGTGCCTTGGTTGCAAATTCAGGTATAAAACAGAAGAAAGGCGCTAGCAGACAGAAAAATTTAATGAACAAAAGCAACCTCTTCTTAATTTAACTTTTAGAACTAGTAAGTAAATTCAGCTATTTAAACTATGTCTCATGTTATGTTGAATCTCCTCTTTCATAATAAATCCTGCCCCTCAAGGATATCTATATCCAAAGTACCTATCCCGTAATGTAGACTATAATAGCCCTCTGTGTTAAGAGGAACAGGGACAGAAATAGATACTGTATGACTAAATGCTGATTGACAGTTCCGTCACATGCTTGGCTCTTCTTAAACAAAACTGCAATAAAAAGACTTCATATCATACCACTCAAGAGATAGTAAAATAGTGTAAACAGATGTAACCTTGTGGAAGAAAAAAAATTCTACTTATTATTATCATAACACAGTAAAACGCTATTTTTCAAATACATTAGCCAGAGATCAAATTATTCAGTGTCTAATGAGAAAGGAAGTGTTCCTTCTCAATTACCCATTAAAATGCTGTTCCTAACAGGGGAAAAAAAAAAAAAAAAAATCACATGGAAGACTCTTACTATGTAAGTACTTAAAGGAAAATATTTTCATGGCATGTGGGAAAGAAACAAGAGGAAAACAGTAAGAGACAGTGACTGAAATGTCTGCCAGGTACATATCCAAGACAGCTTAAAAGCCTTTATGAAATGAAACCTAGCTTTTGAAGCTGTCAAAGTTTGCCACCTTGATACATTATTGTACAAGTCTGAAGAATTCCTTGACAGAAGAACTTTTATAAAAGCAGCTGAGACACTAGGAAAAGCATAGGGCCTCTCTCACAAAATAATGGTTTATAATCACACACATGATAAAGAAATGTATCATCTTGGTGACTGACAGACACTCGTAAGTGGTCTCCATTAGAGAGCTTTAAGCAAAGTCTGAAAATATCTTAAAAATAAAATAAAAAATTAAAAAAGAAAAAATAATATTATTTTATTGCTTATTTTGTCATCCACAAGTGACGACATATCCAAGAAGATACTTTTATTAAGGACTTAAAGGCCCAAGAACAAATAGAGAAAAACAGATAGGTGGAATAACTGGGAGTATTATACAGATGCTTTCTAAAAGCTCAAAAAGATCTTTATTAGCAACATCACTAGACAGTCTTTGAGGTACAGATAAACAGAAAGGGAACCTTGAAGTACAAGTAGAATGAAATATGTAAAACTGTTCTGAGAAAAAAGGTAAGAAAGTAATTATAAAATTTCCTCGAAATGTACATGCAGTTAAATAATGACTGGACAAATAGGTGAAAGAAAACCTTACTAAGGACTATAAAAATAAAAAACAACATATGGCTTAGTAAATCCCTATCTCACTGATTACAGGATGTTATTCAGTAGAAGTATCATTCAATTTCTTGCCATGTTCCAATACCATATTCCCTAGCCATCAGTATTGAAGGTAGTTTCACTTGTACAGACTGGCGCATACTCTCAAATATAGTTACAATGAGAAATTATGACAATGTCTGCAGCACTTCTATTTGGTTTCACTAACGTTGTGAATGTCTCTATATTTATGATTAGACCCAAAATTTAAATATTTAAATCATGATGCTTGTCTTGAGAAACCAATTTTACTGTTACTGTCATTACTCCAGTAGAAATTATGTTGCCCTCCAGGGAGATGAGAATCTGTAAAGACTCAGGTCTGTTCTCATTTCAGACTCTGAGCCATGTTTTATAACTAAATTTGTGGCAATTAGAAATAATTTGTTAGATGTGATAACTCCTGCCTCTAATACCAACTACTTATGAAGCTATGAAGAGTGGAACACAATCTCAGCTTTTCCCACTCCACCAACTTCAGAGGAATTTAAGTTTATGAAAGATCTTGCTTAAGAGGTCTGTACACACAGGGACTAGACAACCCAGGAAGTTCTTTATGGTCATAAGGGTGAAAGTGTAATATGTGTGGAGCAAAGACAATCTAATTGTCAATTATTGTCAATTATGCTTCATAATTTTCTCCTATTCTTTGTTGTGTGACCTTCCAAATGATGGTCTCTTGACTAAAATAGATACCGTATTTCAGCCATATCAGATAATGCACTCAGAACACTAGAGTAGCAAACTAAGGCTAACAATCTAAAAATGAACAGAAAAAAAAAAAAAAAAAAAAAAAATGCTAAATTCAGACCAAAACAAATCGTGCTCTCACTTATGGTGTTATTCAGGTTTTACCTAAGTGTACATGGAAACAAAGTTCCTTTGTACGGATCAATAACCTGACAACATAACCTCACATAGCCAATCTTGGAGTGCATCATCTACTGCTTCTTAAGCAACCATACAACACAGCTATCATGCATGCAGGTTTTCTCAATACTTGATTCAGGCCCTCCAAGAATTATGTTCAAAATTATTATTCAGAATTACTGCTCAACAAGCAGGTCCAAACATGAGCTGCAGACTCTTAGGCTTCTGAAATTATGAATCTTGTTGTACAACTGGTCTCGATTGTGCAGCAAAATTATTCAGTTTGGCAAGTACCTAACATAGTGCATGCGCAGTTGGTATAATGCATCTGGAACACTTCTAAGCCTCCCTATATTTGCATGCACCTATTTCAGACTAGGAAAATTAGAACCTCAGTTATTCCTGAGCAATTAGTATTTCAGAAACGTTATTACAGCTTACCCTACAACAGTCCCAGGATGGGTACTCTTTAAGATGCATAAGTAAATAGAAATCCTAACTCCAAACTTCTCAACATTTAACATTGTTTCAGCAAGACAAAAGGCATATTTACAATGGAAGTTAAAGTATTTTCTTTAAAATTAAGGTTATCAGAGTTGGCTACATAACTGTAAAATCATCTGGCCTCACTTCTACTTTTCCATTTTAATACCTGAACTCCACATTCAACTAGGAAAAAGTTGCTTATTTTAAGGAACCAAATGCACCACCGCTTAACAGAAATTGATATTGAAGGAAACATTAGAATTTCTTCCACACAAAATGGGACCAGATATGCACTGGATAGGTGGTAAGACACTGTTACCAAGTACCAAAAGTAGCCTAGAGATTAAATCTGGGTTGGAAATCTGCAAGGATCAACACAGGGCCAGTTATAAATGCAAGAAATGCACTTTATTCCACACTCAATCTAGAAGTCACCACAGGTTCTCTCCAGAGACCAAAGATGGCTATAGACATTTTAGAGCAATAAGATAGCAGGTGACTACTTAATCTTGCAACTGATATCTCAAATTCATTTGTGTGGAAATTGCATAAACCAAACTATTAAATCAAATATTTATTGCATATCTGCCGAAGATCAATGCATCAAGGACACATAACAGATCATAACAATGAGGAAAATCATCCTGCGGCCCAGAAACAATTTAGCACTTTTCTTTCCAAAGCATTTTCAACTATGAGCATGGTGCTGTAGCTTATACTAGGTGACTGCTCTGGCAGATGTCTGGTCTAAGGTCAGCACAAAAACTCCTCCTTCAGTTTCATTTTTCACTCGCCATGTGTAACACAAGAGTGAGAGTTAGCATTTTAAGGGACTTTTGAAAACGTGGTATAAGAAAGCTTAAAGAAATCATTAACACTGATTCAGTGCTTCTTAAAACTAATCTTTTTAATATATATTTGTTTTGATAATGAGTGCTTTAATCCTCTGTCTTAAAACTAAACAAAACCCCGAAACAAAAAAAAGCCCAGCACTGATGAGCAATCTTGCAATAACAAATCAGTGTGCACACATGAGGGAAAAACAAATGCAGTTGGGAAGCAGATTTCGGTGTCAAGTTTCCCCAAGTGTTGTTATAAATATCAGGAAATTAAAAAATGCTCTTAAAATGCATGAACATTATTTAGGTCTTTAATCTGGAAGGGGCATGATTGATTTTGCAGGGTGGAAACTGCCAACTGTACCAGTGCCTGCAGATGGAAGGGGCCGGCACATAGCTGCCAATTTCAGGGAAGATATTTCAACTCTTCTCTGAAATGGATTGCAAAAGCTTGTTGTCTTCTGCTTGCTCCTCCAGGCTCATGCTGCACTAGACAGCTTAG
>NW_009609207.1:98555-116361 GCF_000690535.1 Cariama cristata
ATGACACGAGTCTTTTCCCAAAACAGCTGAAGTCACAGAACAGGACTATTTTAGGAACACCAAAAAATGAAAAACCTAAATCTCTGAGGGCAATAGAGTCACAAGCTGAACTGGAAATAATAGTCAACTAAAATGAAAGAGTTTTACTATTTACACAATGGCCATTTTATATCATAGTGTGAGGAAAACTGGCCTTTAAAGTATAAAGTTCACTTTTATATCCTTATAACTGAACAAAGTCTTCACACAAGGAAGAACGTTTTCTGGGAACAAAACTACACTGTGTGAAACATATACTTGAAGTCCCTCTTCCACTGTAGAAAACAGTAAAGCATGATAAAGAAAAAGTAGACTAATTTTTCAAATAAGATAATTTTGAAATCCAAATGCTCTTAAATCTCAGCTTGCTCATTTTCATAAACATGTATCAGATTTGAGAATCTGATCCCTGATAAAACATTTTGGAAGTACAACTTTAGAGCTGAGCAGCTCCAAGTCACATTTTTACAGCCTCAAAAACTCTTCATACAGCCATTATGTTATTCTAAAGAGAACCGGTTTTTTGGGGGGGTGTTTTTTTTTTTCATTGTCAAACTTACTTGACTTCTTCTGTCCTTTCAGTTAGGTAGAAATACACACCTTTCCTCAATTTTTACCTTATCTTTTCTCCCATATTATAAAAATAATTTCGAATAGCAAAAGGAAATTGAGTAGCGTAAAATCATCGTTTTAAACCATTTTCTATAGCTTTCTTCTTTCAAGGAGTATCTATTCCCTTTCCTTCTACTCTGCTCTGGAAACTGTGCTTATGCCAGCACCTTGTTAAACTGATTGCTCAGTCTTTTCCTCTGGAATTTAGCACCACTACAGCAGGCTAGTGACAGAGGCTGTCTCAAATATCTTGTGTTAAGGACAGATCTGAAAAGTTATCTGCACTGTGGAGTAAAGCTGTTTTGCTGGCGGTGAGAATACTAGAATGGATATAAAGTGTCTTCAGGAAAATTGTCTTCAGGACTGCATCACATTAAAGACATCTGAGTGGTATTTTGTCTCACTGGTTCCAGCAGAGGCAGAACTTCATCCCTGTTTTAGTTCTACCAGTATAATGCACATCTACATACGTGACATGAAAAGAACTCATCCTCCCCCTTTTAAGGATTCTTCCTCTATACTCTTTTTAAATTATTATTTACAGATCTAATTTGCAGACACTTGTGCCACTACAGAAATGAAATCACTGGCTCGAATTCATTCCCAGTACACAAGACAAAGCAAGGTGCAAGATAAGCCCTTTGCTTTCGCTTTCTTTTTGAAACACTTTCATGCCACTCTGCAGGCTTGTGAGATATACTTTAACATCATTTGTTACATATTTCATTCTGTAGTGCCATGCTTGATTACATCAATCTATACAAAACAGAAACTGGCAGCCAGTCTCCCAATTTCTGCCAACTGTAAAGGTTAACATGTACGTTGGCATAATGTGGGTGTGTAAATAAGGGAATTTGTGTAGTCCTTTATTTAGCAATGTAAGAAAACATATTTCAGGTTGGAGATGAATAGTTTTCCTTCCCTCCAGGTGTCTATTTTCTATTTTGGAAATTTCAAGGAAGGGATTAAACATGCACAAGCACTACTTAGCAACAAAACACTAGGGAACCATACTGTGTGTACTATAACTTCATTTCATAAGACTATCATCACAAACTGCCAGTATTTCATCACTGCCAAAATGTCTTCAGAGAGAGACAGAAGAAGTCAAGGAAGTGGCTCTCAAGACACCCCCAATAAGCTCTCTGCCATCACTCAAGCCTCCCATAAGGCAAGTTCACCATCCCCAAGGATAATTAACAAATTTGCTTGTAGACCAAGAACCTTTAAGAAAAAAAATGTTTGCCCAATCAAGTAGGTTTATGTTTTCAATTTTGCACCTTTAGAAGTTCTTATTGTTGAACAAGCAAAGATATAAATTAGCAACTGTCTTATACAAAAACTGGTTGTCAGTATAAAACAAAGCTACATATGTTTCTGTATTTGTAGACTAAATACTTTTCCAATCTGATGCAGAAATCCAGATTAAATGATTCTAATGGAACTGATATGAATTTTCCCTCGACATTTTATTCAGGAATTCCAGAAAATAACCAAACAATTTGGAATGAATAAGCAGTTATTTAATAGTGAGGCTAAAAAGGAATGATTGATGTACCTGTTCCCTCTTGTTCACAAGCTTGGTTTGTGTAACAATCTGTGGTGATGACTATTAAACAAAAAATTCAAATAAGCATTTCCAAATGTTTAAGTCACGCTGACAACAGTACCATATTTGTCATCCTTCTATGTGTACTTTACTGTCTTCCATTAATTTTAAACTATAGCAATGCATTCCACTGTTAAAGTATTAGAAAACAAAAAATTACAAGTCATATGAAACACAGACAGTAGCCAGGAGATAATTATTTTCAAGGATTCCAGTCTCATGAATCTCCAGGATAAGATATAACAAGAGAACGAAAAATTAATAGCATGCAGCACTCATTACAGGCTGCATGAAGGTGATCATGCCTTTAAGCTGGCTGTGTAGTAGCTTAAACATTGAAGGAACACTAGTCCAAAATAAAGGTCGTGACTATATACACAGCAAAGTACCCACAACAAAAGACAGCTTTTATGCACGATCACCTCTGCTTAAATACAGAACATTAGTGCAAGACTCTCTCTATCAAGATGCAAAATCCTGCAGAAACAGAAAATACCAAATTGAAGCTTTATAGAAAAGTCCTGTCTATATCTATGACTCTACCTTTAACTTATGCAAACAGAACTGAGCAAAAATAAGCTTTCTGTTTAATAAGCTATGAATTGATTGGCATTATTTTTGTGTCTGTTTTGCTGTTGCAATGTGTAACATAAGGGTCGAAAGCTGAAATATATATATTCTTAAAGAAAATGAGACAATGAGCACAAAAGAAATCTGATATCGTCTTAAAATAGATAACCACTGGCTGCATATCTCCAATAGAAGTGATACAAGCTACGGACACACCTTTACAAAGTGTAATGTATTCAAGCTTGGCATATTTGCAATTGTCTTTATACAAAAATGTGTAAAATTTGTAAAATCCAACTATAGAATACAAGAAATAGAGCAATAGTAAAGGTGAAAGACTTCCACTTGAAAATGTTGGGTTAATGTTATGAAGTAGTCTCCAAATACAATGGCCAGTTGGAGATTTTAAAAAGAAAGTAAAATTATATGGTTTATGTATGTTGCTGCAAGAGCATAGATCACTTTTCTTATATTCTAAACTGCAGTGCCAAAGAAAAGATTCCCTGAGGTGACTAATAAAAGCAGAGGCCGAGGTTCAACAGGAAGAATTGTAACCAGAAAAAGGAAGAAAAGACATGCGATGGGATTCCTAGAACAACTTATTGAAGACACTTGTAAGTCCAAACATCAATATTCCAGTATGCTCACATTGGGCCAGAGCAGAAAAACATTCAGATTGAAGGATCTGGTGATAAGAAAACATGAGAAAATGTCACCGTCTGATCAACACTTAATTAATTTCAGTAAATATGAAGCTATTTTAGTATGTCAAAATATGAATATACTGTAATTATTTTTCTTCTTCAGGGGAAGACTAATTTCTTAAGGAGAAATTATGCTCATCTTTACATAAATACTGCAAAATTAATAATGAAAACCTACATCAGAGATTAAGCTAGCACATGTGAAATAGAATCTTTAAAATATTTAAGAACTATTTAATGTAAATTTTGTTTTCATTTGTGAATTTAAGCAGATAGACTGAACCTTTTTATGCTTGGAAAGTCAGTTAACTGGGATTTGTAAAGATCAGCTCAGAAACTGCAAGTACCGCAACTGTATATTTGCACAGTGCATACCAGAGTGGGCCCTAATATCACCTGCAGCCTCTAAACACCACTGTACCATTGCTCTTAATAGTAATAACAACAACATTCATCTTCTTGGATATAGCAGTTCCTATTTTTGTATTCACAGTAAAGCTTTAAAAATTTTCAAAGCACTTTCAGGGGTACTTTTTCTTAAAGATATAAAAAATCCCAAGTGTTTAACTGTAATCACTATTGGGAAAATACATTAGTAATGTACACTTTAAAGCACTTCTGAAAAGCTACACTCCTAATACCAGGTAAATGATATATGTTTTAGAAACACTTATGAATACCTATTCACTTATTAGTCTGGCATGGCCTCAAAACAGTATTGGCTAAACAATAGTGCTTCTATCATGGTTTTGTATATGGTCAATCAAGTCAACAATATGCATTTTTTTAAAAAATGCTTGAATGCATGCTTACACAGCAGTTTATTCAGATCCATTATGGACATCCAAGTAAATAAACGTTCTAAAGTCCATAACTATATATTCAGTAAATACAGAGTTGCTAGTTTCTATAGAATAAATAATAAGCACTATAACAATACCACAATCACAGGGGTTTATCCAACAATGTACTTTGCCACAAAAAAGATTTCACAAGTTCTGGTTGGCATTTTTTCCCCCCATCATTTCTTTCTTTTGTTTTTAAAGAACGGTGTTAAAAGGGAGAACATTAGTTTTCAAGAAGCTGTTACTTTGTGAGAATACACAACCATTATGGGAAATAAAAACATGGAAGGAAATTTTTCTTGGGAATTCCTATTCAAACTATAGACCCTATTTCAATCTAGCTACCATACCCTGGTCACCAGTAGACTTAGGTGAGTTCTGCAGTTTGGAGCCACAGTTTTATGTTGATGGCATTTGTTACTCTGAGTAAGTGCTCAGCAAACATTCAGGAAGGGTTTTGTTTCTAACTACAAATACCAAAGGAGAGCAAGCTCTTTAGTGATCTGATGCATACTCATATGTGGGTGAGAGTTTCCCTTTTCCAGCCATCCTGAAAGCTCTTTACCCTTTATTCTTCTTTCCTTCATGTTTTAGTAATGCCAAGATGAAGAACAATACCCTAGAGATGAAACAACTAACTACTACCTGTAACAGAATTGCAAATAGATAAAGGGTTAATATTAGGACCAGAAAGAAGCCAGGACCCCTTAAAGGAGCATGAAAAACTGATTTTGGCCGTAGGAAGATCTGTGTGACAGTGGCAAAAATTCCATTTAATTCTTCATAGGCCTGGGAGCAAAGAAAAGATATGGATAGAGGGGAACAAAAGAGATGGAGAGAGCCTAACCAAGAAGGCTTCTCCAGCAGAAGCCCTAGACTTAGCAATTTAGATCTTCTTGAGTGCACCACGATACCCCAGAGATCTTTAAGACAGGCTTTAAATAGTCAAAATAGACAAAGGTTTTTGCCTTTAAGACGAGCCTTCTAACTGGACCACCAAAATGGTGATTTTCCAGCCTCCAAGGCAGACTAGGTTTGGAAGAACACAAAAATATCTTAACCTCTCAGAGATGGCAGAGGCTTTCATATTCCAAGTAGCCTGTAAATTTGCAGCAGTCTGATATATGTACATGACACCTTTGCAAGTACTGAAATTAGATTAAAAATAATGAACTACGTAAAGTCTATTCATGGATATTCCTGGCAGGATCTACGTGGGCTTGGGAGAAAGGAAAATTTGCTAAATTAATAATTCACTTAGGAACATTTTGCTTAGTGTATGTCCTGTTTAAATGTTTTCAAATGTATATTTTTTTTTACTAGTCCTACTCTTTTTAGCCTTCAGGCAGCCATTGAAGTCACTTTCTAAAGGTCCAACAAAAGAGCTAAATGAATGCAGAAATGACACCCTTGATTTCAGGAAGGCTATGTACTCGCTAGTGTACAAAAACCTGAGTCTAATGATTTCAGTCTGATTTCAGGGATGCTAAGGTAGGAAGGGATACAGAACAACTGGTTTTATGATACATCTGCATTCTACTTCATCAATTGCATACTGTTTATTCTTGACATGTTGTTGGGAAATACAGCACAAAAGCTGCTTCATTGACACTAGATTTATTACTATAATCCACATTTTACAAATATGAGAGAAGAATATTTAAGAGTGGTAGAAACAATAGGACTATCTTCTAGGAAGTTTTCAGAAGAAAAATAATGCATTAAATCAGTTCATAAATTTACCTTCAATACAGCAAGGAATTGATATATGTTTATCTTTTTAGTTACTGGATTAATTTACCCATTTAATTCATCTAATTTCTTTTGGAAAATCTTGTCAATGTATATAAATACCTGACACAAATGTGCAAAGATAGAGCCAGGCTCTTTTCAATGGTGCCCTGTGACAGGACAAGAGGCAATGAGCACAAACAGAAACACAGGAGGATCCCTCTGAAGATCAGGGAACCCTCTTTTACTGCAAGGATGACAGAGCACTGGCACACATTGCCCAGGGAAGTTGTGGAGTCTTCATCCTTGGAGATATTCAAAAGTCATTGACACGTGGTCCTGGGTAACCCTGTTCTAGATGGCCCTGCTTGAACAGGGTGGTTGGACAAGAGGACATCCAGAGGTCCCTTCCAGCCTACACCATTCTGTAATTCTGTAAAAGCTACTTATTCCAATTTATTTGTTTTAAATCATTCAGTCCTGTCTCAAAGTCATGCAATTTCCATAGAAATTGGGTGTCCCATAAATTTTGATGAATAATGTTTCCATCCACACAAAAATTAAAACAGAGTTTCTCAGTTCTTATCTTTCTGTATGTTCTAAAAAGCTAAACTTAATAGCACTGTAACTATAGTTGGTAACTATAACAGAAAATGAAGGACTGAGATCTAGTAGACAACCCCAAAAGCATATTTTTCATCCTACATTTAATTCAACAGGAACATTAGTAGTATTTCATTCAGATTAGTGTAAAATTTCATAACACAAAAATGAAGCAGAAATAGTTAGTTTTAAATGTACTTATCCCTATATCAATAAAATCAAATTATGTTTTGATTCCAAACAAGATAGCACATATTTGCCTTTCACAGTGTTTAAATTAGTGCTTAATTTTAAATAATTGCCTATGTGTTTTACCTTACTGGTGTTTTCATAAGTCTTTTGGTGCAATGAAACCATTAAGTTGTGGGGTTTTTCCAAAAAAAGTGATTACATTATCTAATATCATACATGACAAGTAACACTATAGCTATGTTTTTATCTATTATAAAACTGGAGGTTTATACACTGTGGGCTGTATAAGAGATACTTACTACTCCATTAACCTTGTCCTGTGAGCTGGCAGTCACACATTTGTTCTACTTTGCTTTAAGGATTACGTAATTGGAAAATCAATTAGAGATGAAAAACAAAAACATGTAACATTTTTTACAGCCTCAATCTAATGCACATTACCTATACCATGACAAAAATTACTTACAGACAAGATTCTAACTTCACTATGCAGAGAAATAGATGAGATCAGCTGAGAGTCGATTTATAGCAATGATTTCATTAGTTGTCTTGCTGGAACTGGCTGTGACAACTCTTAACATGAGTTTATCATGCAGCAGAAAAAAAGCCCACTTACTTTGTAGTAATGATGTAGTCAAAAGAGCCTCCTCAAATGTTTTGTCTCTTTCTCACTACAAAACAAAAGCAAAGTTTTCTTCAAAGAATAAACTACAGAATTCCCCTAAAAAATTGGTTGACAACAACTTGCTTCCCAATAATACTGGCTTTAGGTCTACCAGAAGGGAACCAGCCCTTCTAGGCTTCCACAGCTGTTTCTTATCTCTCCTTATGGAAAGACACTGTAGTAAAATGTTTATCAGATACAGATTAAGCACCCTTTTGAGTCATCTGTGCTACGTACAGGTAATAATAAACAAGTTACTGCAAATGAACTAGCTAGGTTTGAAGAAAATACATTGGTCTTAAAAAATACTGGGAATTTTCTTCACTTTTATTTTTAAAAATTGCTGATAATACATGCATTTTCAAAATTAACATTTTCAAATACTTACACAACTGGCCAAAAAGCAGGATGGTCTTTGTATTGCATACCACATTTTGTACTTTTTCAACCATGTTCAGTAAAAAGGATATCCAGGGCAAATTTGCTTTAGGATTTAAAGTAATTTGCGAAGATTTTTTTATTTTACTGTTAGGGTTTGAAAACACTGCTGTTTTCTGATGAGTTAAAGTCTGCGTTCATCCCCCCAGTTTAGAACTAGCAATCCAGAAATAACTTGTCTTTTAAGAATAAATGTAAGAGGCTATAGTCAAGACATTTAATCATCTTTTTAAATGCTTTCATATAATCTATCTCAAAAGTTTATTCACCAGTTTTTCCACCAGCTTTTTTTTTGTCTATTTTCTTGTCATATGGAAACTTATTAGTGGGTCGGGAGCCATATTTTAAGGCTAGTGGGAATATTTCCATTGACAGTAGTCATAGTCAAGATTTTATCAAGTATTTATATCTTATTTATTTATTTATTAAGTTTTTTTTCAACTCCTGATGTGCTTATTCAAACAGAATTTTAAGCAAAGTCATGTGCAGTATCTCCTGGTTTAAAAAATATGTAAAGTAAAATATGTAAAGTAAAACACGTAAGAGAAACTACTAGGTGAACATAATGTTTCTTTAAGGCATATTATCTATTACTGAAGATACCAAACTATTATCAGCAGTAAACTATGCTATTATAGCTTTAATAGGTGGCTACAAAGCCTCAGTAGAGGTACATATGCAGAGACCTGAAAGTTCAAAAGATCAGTAGATAAGCAGTGTGTTACATGATAGTTGAAATGAGATCTTCTGAGAAATGAATCTTATGCTATAATAAGCAAGTAACCCTATGTGATTTGAGACCAACTTTAATACAGGATTAGACTCAAGATATACAATCTGCAAAATAGTAGCAAACAGTAAATTTACCATCCTCAGGTTTGGCTGTTGATTTGAGATATACCTTGCAAAACAACTCCTCTTACTCCACGGAATTCCTCCTACTGTTAGAGGAAGAAAAATTAAATGTAATAAGGAGTATTTCCTGTTGTGGCATGAACAGTGCCTACTCTGGATATCTATCTTTCCTCCCTCAGATTTTAGTGAAAAGCCAAAAATAAATACATTTCAAAAATCATGTCTTTTTTTCAGAAGTGTCCACCAGTTTTACACAGGTAGAATCACAAACACTTTATGCAGGATTTTAATTTTATCTATGAAATCAATCCCTAACAAGAGTCTGAATAACAGAAAAAAGAAAAAAAAAAAAAAAGGGTCTGAACTTAGGCTTTTTCAGGCGACATTTACTACACACTTGCTTTTGTACATTTCTTTAGAATTTCCAACACTCTGCTTCCTGCCAAGTGTCCATGATGCTCTGGTCAAATTTTCAGGTGTCCAAAAAGCAGATCAAGGGATCACTGAGCAATTTATTCTGTTCTAAAGACATGGTAGATCTGATGCATCTCTGATGGAGATTCACTGCACACACAGCTGATCCATTTTTCTGCCATAAATCCAGTGCACATCAGACTTGCCGCGCATACTAACACATTCTGTCTCTGACTTCTCAGAAAAGAGAAACACTGCTTTTGAAAGGTCAAATGATAGCTAGTATATTTGTCTGAGAAACTGAGATCATAATTTGTAGTACACAAACATATAGATAAAGGTGCAAAACTAAAAGCTAGAAAAGAATCTTTAGAAGTCAATACCTCAGAATATCAAGCTATCACAGAAAAGGCAAAGTTAGCTGAAACTGGTTTGTGATTGTACTAATTTGAGAATGCACTCACAGTCAGATTATTCAGCTAAGTAGTCAAAACTTCCCAACCAGCAACAGAACAATTTAGGAATAAAAGTAAATACTTTCTGTTTAAAAATTGATTTAATCTTTAAAAGGTGCACCAATGCAATTGAACTTATTTCTCCATTTCAGAATGTGAAGGAGCTTAAAGCATTCAAAAGTTGTAAGACAGAGTGTTCTGTGTATCTAGATATCCATTTACTCTTCCCTCCAAATCCTTTCCAAAAATCTCATCATTTCAACTTGTTATTATTTATTTTCTTTCCATTGTTTTACTTAATTGTATACACAGTTATTCCTCCTTGCTCTCTTTATCTGTCCTCCCTAAGTGAGGAAAGGCTATCGGAAAGAAAGACAGAAAGAGAAAGCTGTTAAAAGCTGTTAAAAGTGCCCTAGTCTTGGCCTTTACGTAGATCAGTGCCACATATGGCCTCAGATAAGAGCAATACATTTGAACGGGGTCTCACTGAGGAGGGCACACTAAAACACTACCTCTAGGTATACCAGTGAGTGGCCTTGACACACCTGACCGCATCACTGGATTTGTGCTTTGGTCCTTAAAGCATGAGAGCCTTCCATCTTTCAAATTCTTTGAGCTATGCTTGTCAAGGCTATAACAGCAACAGACTTTGGGAGAGTAGATGCACAAAGGGGAAGCCCGCTTAATTTAGAATCCGCTTGTTGAAATTAGGAAACAATTGTCAAAGATTCATTTGGAAGGAAAGAACAGATCACAGCTGCACTCCTTTGCTAAGTTGTACATTATCCCACAAAATACAACATGGGAATCTGAGATATGTAAGAGGTAATTCATGAAACATTGAAAAAGATCTCTTACTCATGCAAGTAGGCAAGCAACTGACATTAAGATACACCTACTGTCCTCCTCTTTCCCAGATGTTTGATGGCTACCCCTATGCTGAGATGGCTGTTGATTGTGTAGTCAGCAAAAGGGAACCTATGCTGCTCACTCAGCAACTCCCAAATCACAGTCTGGCATCTCAATGCAAGCCCACTCTCAAAAAGTGTTTAATTTAAGGTACTGGATAGTAAACTGGAGCAGCTGGGGCATAGCCACATATTCTCTTTTGTCTTCTGTTACAAAGGTGATAACCTTGGCTAGAGGGATGAAATAGCAACAACAAAAAGCTACAGGAAGACTCAGCAAATATCATCTGCTAGACACCTTAGATCTACTTTAGGATATTTTTTCAAAGTGGTTCACAAACTCTTTAAACTTTTAGAAGAATGTATTTTTAATTGATGGAAATATGACTCCTGTGCAAGAGTGCAACTACATACAGTATTGCCAAATAGAGTGCTAGCATTCTGAAACCTTTAGACTTCACTGTTGTTATCACTCAGCTGCTGCATTTGGTCTGATTTGTCCACAAAACCTTGCTAAAATGGCTTCTGTTGATTTTTTTTCCTAGATTAGATGCCCTTTTCTCACACCTGTGGTGTCCACAATTAAAACTAGAGGAATCCCTTATATTTAGCATGAAGAACCATACAGATATCACCTTTCATCTAGCAGTTTACACACAAGGAGATGTTTTCTGTGTTATCCCTCAAATAAAGTTCTCACAAGTTTTGAATGAGATGGACAGAACCACAAACAAAACCTTAGTGTTTACTTAAACAACTTGGCACTCTCCTACAAAGTACTGCTAGATCTAAGGGCAATTTATTACTAGAACAGCTATAAACAAAATTAAATACTATGCATTTCCCTCCTTTTCCTTCTTTTCTGACAAATTTACTTCTAGAACATAAAGAAGTTCAGTGAAATCTAATTTATCCTTTCTATAATGCTGAATTGATTGGACACTGGTAAAACTTCAGCTTCCCAAAGGATGAAATCATTCTAATTTGCATGCCAATTAGTCTGACGGATCTACATTGACAGTGTATGTATATATTAACACAGAAACTCCTGCCATTTCTATTAATTCAGTGTGTAACAATATATATTTAGCTAAGACTCAGATTTCATGTTTATAACTTGACAAATTAGTTTAGTGCTGCTGTGAAGATAGAATCAAACTGCTGTGTTTACACTATGTTGCCTCTTCAACTATGACTATATAAAAACAGTATTTACTAAAGGAAATGGAAATTCATTTTGGTCATGAATGTTCTGCTCAAGTAAAAGTTCTGGAATTTAAGAAGCACTTAGCTGCTGCATTAGGCCATTTAGGATGTTTCAGCGTCTCAATTGACTGTAATACCAATCTGCTCAAGTGCCCTGTTAATGACCTTCCATCTCACAGCAAGCTCAGGAATTCAGTGTTTATACTTTTTTTTTTTTTAAACTATACCATGAACAGACTGAAGGACAGATCCTTCTCTCTCTCTACTGCGGCAGAAGGGTGTAAACTGTTAACATTATTTCAAACAAAATACCCCTAACCTTCATGCCTCTTAATGAAAATTGTCATTGGCAAAAGTTAGGAAAAGGGAACCACTTAAAATTATAGGGTGTTAAGCATTAAGAAATGTAGAATTTTAAATGTTTTCTCTAAACAAAAAAAATTTGTATACACTAACTTCCATGTTGCATCATGAAGCATTCCTACTTTTGTGTTAATGTTCTAAATTAATACCTATGACACAGTAATATGAATCTAGACTGAGAAACACCACTACCATTTCCCAAAACATTCTCCAGAATTTTAAGATAAGTAGTGAGCCATGTAATATAAATTTAGAGGACTGAACCTTCAGCTGATGTCACTTAGATAGGTTCACTGCAGTCAAAAATTTTAGTCATTTTCATAAACTTAATATGTGATCCAGAATATCTCTTTTCTTAACAAACTTGAATATTTAATCGCGTACTCTGCCATGTCCTCACTTCATCTACTGGACAAAGAGCATGAGAAAACTTCCTCGAGTATGTCATTAGCACCTGTCTGCATTGCTTACATTTTACTGTGTCAGTTTCTACTAAAAATCTCAGCTGCAATATTCTGGAAAATACTAAAGTCAAATTCCATTTTTTTATCTTTCTTTCAAGGTTCAAAACTTAGAAGTTTTGCACTCTTTGTTTCCACCAAACAGTAACATGATCCCGTGAGATTTCACATCTATACACATTTTCTAAATTATCATGGAAAAAAAACAAATTGGAAAGAAAAAAATTTTTTGATACTCTCAAACGGTTCTAAAAGCTGAGCACTAATTATGGAAAGCAATTTAGAAAGTAATTGCTCCCGCTTTCCCCCTAGTAGAAATTTGAGAATGGAAAACAGTTGGCTTGCTTTTAGAATTTTGGGTTTGCATATCCAGGAGAGTAATCAATGCCTTTGGAAAACACAAATTGTTTTAGGATATCCATTCTTAAAACCCTCAGTGGACTACAGGAACAGCACCTGCTCTAGGATAACAACTATCACAGAGTACTTCACATGCAGTTGTGGACAGATTAGGGCCTTTACTATGTTGCAACATGACAATCAGACATACATAAGCACGCAGTTAGAGCCTTAAATTGTGGCTGTTAAATGAATTTGGTGCAGTCTAATTTTCATCTCATTCAAAGCATAAATCACCTCAGCCAATATGTCTACTTAAATACCTGGTCCCTTAATAATCCCAGACAGCAAATAACACCACTGAAGTTAGTGGAAATTACATGCCTACAGCCAGTCTGTACAATCCTCTTACTACCGTCTGACTGGAATGTGAATTATTGTGTTTGTGTATTAATTCTATCAGGCAGAACATATAGAAAGACTTAGTACTAGCTAACATTTAAACTTCTCTAATTAAATCAGTTTTCCTTTTTCAAAACATTATTTTCAACAAAATACTCTTTATTAATTTTTTTTAATGTTTAATGCAAATTTCTCTAAATGTACTGTGGAGAATATCTATCAAATATTAATACCTCTTAATTCCCAATGAGTTCGTCAAGCCCTTAATCCTGATTTTTAGCCCATTAACAGACTCTTTAGGAATATTCTTCTATGGATTTTCTCATATTATATTCATACCTATCATTGTAGAAATATGTTTCCAAAGAGTAGCAAATTGTTGAATTAGGTACCTCTGACCACAACTGAAAAGAAGGCCTCAAGGCAAGGTAAGAAAATAAACCATCTGCACTTAAAGATATCTAAGTACTGAATTTACAAAGGGAAATTTCATTTCAATGAACACAAAGCATCTGATCAGACTCAGTCAAACTTGGTTTTAGTATTATGGCCGTATCTACAAATATGGGGTTCCATTTCAGGTACAGCACACCATGAACAAAACAGATTTGCAATCCAATTGTAATAAAAGCATTTAGCAAACCGCCTCAAAAGTAGAAATCTCCATAGAAAGAAATTTTCAAGCAAGTAAATCAAATCTGTGGACATTTCTGAGAGTACTGTGCAAAGGAAGCCATTTTCTGGGCACAGCAGAAATTAAACCAGCTTTACAAAAACCTTGGAAATAAGCTGTGTACTCTCGAGCACCATCTACTGACATTAAGTATTTTCTTATTTACAGAAATGGCACTCAAAGGTGTATCCAACTGAATCTTCTACATTCCTCTGAAGCAACAGACAGAACTGACAGATTTGCTTGTACAATTTCTTGGCACAGAGAGCTTTCACCTGTAACACATAATCAAGTCTACTGTGCGGCAACAACAAAGTCTTACATAAACCATTACACTGTTAGGTTCATCAGCTAAAAACCTCCTCTAGAATGAACTATGACTTGAGGGGGGTTGTTTTAGTAAATAATCTAGTACCATATATTTTTCTGTGTTGAGAAAGACCAGTTTGGAGGGGGGAGACATTGTAACGGACCATTTGTAAGAAAATCAAGCAATTGATTGTTCATTTAAAATTTATAATTTTCACTTAAAATACAATTAAAGTAACATAAACTTTTTTTCTATTAAAGTATTAAAACAGTAAAAATGGTATAAACAAAGTGGAACTTACTCAAACGTTAGTTTTTAGATATACTTAGTGTTGCATTCTTGCTAAGTGTTTTATAAGAGCAGAAACTTCATTTAACACATATATCTATGACTTTAAATGGAATAGCAATTCTCAGACTTTCAAACCTCAAGTATGTTTAACTTCTTCTAGTGTCTCACAGCCCTGCTATGAAAACTTTTTTAACCAAGAAGCTAAGAAACATTTAGTTGAAACACTAGAAAATTCTGATACAATGCCATCCGCAGATTTGTCCTGTCAAGTTTCTTCATTCCTTATCAGTAAATACTAAGAGAAACTGATCTCAGAGCTGGTTCACAAGCCTAGATGTTCCCGTACTTGCAAACCAGACTATGGAGAAAAAAGGGATGGTGGAACTCAGAAATGTAGAATTCAAGCCTCTGTCTTGTCCAGATTTGGAGTTGAGATGCAGCTACAGAGAACACCCAGCCCTAGGATCGCTGTTGCTGAGAAATTCTAAACATTTTTTCATTACAAATCAGAAAACAAATATTTTATTCTAAATATTTTTTCATTGCAAATCAGAAAGCAATATTTTGGAATTTCCTGTAGCACGAAAATTCTTAAAACTTTCCATTTAAAAGAAATTAAAATATTTGTGGGTTTTCTGTAAAGGGGAGAAGCTTACTTTCTCTTCTTCTTAACTCTACAGGAGTAGCCTCAAAATCCTCATTACCTCATTTTAAAATGTCAACATCAGTATTTCCAGACTCCTCTGGAAAACCAGGGGTTTCTTACTTAGAACACATCTTCAGGCTTCCAGGATATGAAGCACTGAGCCTCATACAGCCACACAACACCCTGCCGTTAGTGGACTGAGCTCCATGGCAGAGGGCACAAAGCATAAAGCCTTTAAACCTGAGGAGTCAACTGGACATTGTTTCCCCAAATCCTAAAAGCCTTGGTTTAGGTATCTTCTGGTGCTTTTGTTAGCTGGTTTATGTTGGTGGTTTTGTTTTTATTTCTTTCTGCACACTGAAAGAGGCCCAATTTGTATTCTCCCTCCTCTCTCTCCATTGCTGAATCTGACTTCAGGAAAGCTGCAGGCTTATGCAGCTGAGGGGAATGGGGACAGATGGGCAGGGCAGAGATTGCCCATTGGCTTGGGAAACCACCACAGTAGTCTGTCTATGGTTTGAAAGTTTTAAGGGTGCATATGATGTGGCATGGAAATATTTCTGGAAATATTCTGTAGGAAATGAAACTCTTTTAAGGATATTCGTTGGGATCTCTTGCAAGACTGTCAATCTTACATTCACTCCCCATGTCATCATTTCATTATTCAAGCTTGTTTCGACATGGCATTCGTTTATAATTTCATGCAATCCTTGTGTTTCCATAACATTTACAAAACTATCATCCCCTGATAAGAGGATAAATCTTCACATAGACCAACTCATCATGTAAGTAACTAGATTTCTGACCTGTTTCTCCTTGTAGACTATTTAAAGCATAACTAATCTCAAATCCTATTAAATTCATCCAGTAAGCTCATATTTGGTGAACATAAAAAATTACTAACATTTGCTGGAAGTTAACCAAGTGGTTGGTTGGTTGACTGAATTGACACTTCTGTACCAGCTTTTTATGCTTAGTTTAAGTGACTAATGTCAAACAATTTTAGTACTGTCATTCAAGTATGAAGTCTGGTATTCACTGTTTTCTAGGTACAAAACAATCAAGTTTACACATATAAGTGGCTACTTGAAGTAAATTTTTTCATAAGCAAAAGACATTTCTCCTTCAAACAAACAAATAAAAACTGAGTTGAGAATGTAAATATAGGTTGACACCTCACTATTTTACAGAATTACGGTAGAAAATTAAATTACAAGTGAACTTCAGCATAATTTTTGCAAGACATTGACAAGTTGCTGGAATTTCTAGGAAAAGAGAAAACATTTTAAGAGAGTAGAAGTATTCACAAGTGTTACTGCATATAAAGCATTACTGATGTCTACACCAAATTACAATAATATCCACTTTCAAAAAGAAATATGTGCAAGTAATATATACACTGACAGCTACCCGGCTTTAGAACAACAAACACATCCTACACAATAAATTAAAACTATAACACATAAAGTATCCACCTGAAATAAAATTACCCTAAAAGGTACTCTGAATTAGCCAAATGTTTTTCCCTAATATGACAAATCAGAATAAAAATAAAACCATAAAAGAAAATCTTTGTAAGAGCATAATGAACACACATGATCTGGTTTTTTATACTCAGTGATGCCAGGAAATACTCTGGGGTTTATTTTCCAAAAATGTACTCTCTGAAAAAAAATCATTGAAGTACATGTTTTCCATGAATGTTCATATTAATTATTCAGCTACAGATATTTAAAAATATTTGCTTCCCACAATCTCTTCCCTCCCCAAAACATCAAAATATCTTCTGAAAAATTCATTTCTTTGAATACGATTTTTTAAAATGAACCATTTTTAAGAACAACTTCAGGCAAGGTATTCTGAACATGATAATCCAAAGTGTAAAAGTTTATTCTGTTTCAAACCAGAAGTATTTTTTGAATTTTCAAGTTGCCAGACTGAAGAAATCATTCATTTATCTGTGTTTTTAAAAAAATGCATAAAAATAAGACAACGTTTACTATGACGTCCTATTCAAAAAGACAACGCAAAGCTACTCCCCAGCAACTTGCAACTAAACTACTAGGAGGCTCTCTGCAGTGATTGGTGTCAGCTTCCAGGCTTCAGCAGCTCTCCCCAGGAGAGCAGCTGAATCTCACTGGACTTCAGTCTCTGTAGGGCACCCATTACGTCCACAGGTCTGACCTAACACCCACTAAAATTAAACTGTATAGATTGTACAGGGACCATTTTTTTTCTACAATGCTGTGCATCACTGCGATTATGCTGAAATCAGAGCATCAGTTACACCGTGGCAGTACACTATTTCACTGCAGTGAGACAAAACTCCAAGTGACTCATTGATAGCTCCATCCAGAATAAAGGAGAAAAGACAATGAGGTGGTCAGATTCACTATTTTGCCTCAAGTGCTTAAACTAAGGAAATTGAGACCTAGACTGAAAATCAACAGACGTGGAAAGGGACTTTTTTTCCCTA
>NW_009609207.1:116392-160258 GCF_000690535.1 Cariama cristata
GTTAACAAACAGGTTGTAGGATGCTTGAGGTCATGAATCAATTATTTGAAACAGGGATAATCTAGCTTCTAGGTCCAACTTCAAAGTGTGCTCTAGAAAAAGGGTACGGCTTCATCAAAAAAGACAGTAGAGATTCCTCACATTCATAGCCCTCCCTCCAAATCTTTTCCCCTTCACAATCAAGTCTTCCCTTTAAAAGTGGGAAACACAATTAAGTAGTCCACTCTATTCAGAGCAGCAAGTCTAAAACAACACAGGCCTCATGGGGTAGGCTACCCAAGTCATCAGACCGCAGAGATGTTCTGAATACCCATCATTCTTTTCTTTGGGAAGTCATGTAGGCAGGTATTTGGTGGCTCTGAAATAAGAATCCAAGTTTCTGTCACTTTCAAGACTACAGCTAGTACCCACTTGGAGGAATTTTATCAGACATTTATCACTTCAGAAGTGATACCATTACTGGGCTACGAAGCAAAAGGGAAAGCATGTCTTCCTGTAGCGCCATCAAGTCTTTCATTTTGGTAATACTGCAAGTGCACCGAAATGTATATCCTGGAAGTCTTAATAAACCCAGTTAACTCATTTCCAAAAACACTTTTTTTATCTTTGTGAAAGGAGATTTTAATCACATCGGTCATTGAATAAAATGTATTTGAATTTGACTCGTGAATGATCACCTGAAAATCAATTATTCGCAAAGTTTGAACTCTGAAAAACATACATGCGTCTACCAAGATGCATTGATTTTTCATCCAGTGTTTTTATTTGACACATTCTTGTGGTACAAATTTTTGCTCTCATCTCCAGAGCAGCTTTATTGCTCTTGAAATTCCAGCATGTGAATTATTTCACCTAGGATTTCCCTGGTGATTCACAGATAATATATGCCAACACTTTACTATCATGAAAATAGCAATGCCACTTTTTTCTTTTCTTTTTTTTTTTTTTTTTTTTAGAAAACAGCTTTATTATTATGCGGCAAGTATAATGCTGTCATGGGAGTAGTATAAAAGGGAAACCAAAGGGTGCTGAACTAAATGACCAAACATCTTACCTATCTAAAAAATATTAATAAATTTTAGGTCTGAATAAAAGAGAGTTCTGACAGTCATCTCACACATTTGCTAGTTGCACATTTTAAGCCATTTGATACATTTTAATTGTCAATTCTTTGCTGAAACACAGGAAAGCACTATGCTCTCCAGCAACTTATTTCACAGTCTACATGTCACAGAAGTTCGGGGTAGACTTGAAGTTTCTACGTATTTCTGGAATCTTTCTAGTTCTATTGTAAGGTGCATTGATAATGGTTCATTCACTATTTCCTCTCCTCACTGATGAAAAGCACACATCACCTTTGCAGGTTTCAGAAACTGGACCATAAAATAAGTATATCTTTTACGGCTGTTAGAGCAAGACCACTTCTCATGTTTCTGTTACAGAGACTGGTAACACAACCAGAGGCACAAACCCTGTAGAAAGTAGCAGGACTGAAGCTTCAAGTCATTTAGGTACTTTTGAAAGTTGCAAATACGTCCTTTCAGGAAGAGATGTGAAATCTTTTCACCAGTCGCCCACATTTTCAAACTCCATTTTGATAGCTGTAATACAACTCCTTTCGATATTATTGTCCTGTTTGACAGTTAATCTTTCCAATACCACATCAGTTACATTTCAGGATAAAAGATGATAAATCATACATGGGTCAAGAAGCATGCAAGAAGTAGCATCCAAACCAAGTCTTATTCTGTAGAGGCTAAAATTTCTTTCCTAGTTTCCAAGTTATTAGTGTTATATTGATAGCTAGCCAAAGCATAGACCTTTGTTTTTCAAAATTTATGTTTTATCATCATGCTTAGTCTCAGTAAATCTGAAAAGTACTTGCCATATATTGGTGTGTATGTCACACATCCATCCATTTTTCACCGTGGCACTACCTGAAAGGCACTTCTGGCTCAGAACCACTACACCAGCCTAAACCTAAACTAAACTGCATCGTAAAAGAACCAATTGAATTCAAATCAACCCAAAGCAAAAATAATTGATGTGTTGGGCTCTGCAAATGCACTGGTTGCAGGGACATTAAATGTGTTAATAATTTGAATCTGTATAGATTGTGCATGCCAGAGTGGCAACCAAATGAACCCCTTTAGCGCCGCTTTTATTTTCTGCATATCTATCCTCATTGTGGGTCTTACCTGAACCCAAGGTAAATTAACCTATCCCCAGAACATCCACCCCTTATACATCTGTCTCAAAAATTAACAATATTACCACAAGAATCTTGTAACACCCTCTTTAGGTGTGCTTGGACTGCTTGCTTACTTTCTTCAGTGTTTGTTGTCAAGTCTGTCTTCACTAGTCAGCGTGGTAAGTCCAACAGCACAGTTATTAGGAGTTTTACCTTTCCAGATTTCTAAGAAAGTAATTAATCCAAAGTTAGCTTGCAGTACTTCTATTTTCTACGGTCAACATGCTCACAGGTCTGAAAAAACACTTGCCAGTTGCTCCAGGTCAACAGTTGAATCTCGCTTATCCATTCTGTAGCGAACTGCAAGCTTGCAAGAGCAGAAGTGGGCCCTGTGCTGTCAGGATCTTCACAGAGCTGCTGCTCACCAGGCTGAGCTTCTCCCTTTAAAAACCAGTCATCACAGACCATGTGTGGAGGATGACTCTGTCCCACAGTAACTTGTCTAGGGAAGAATCTGCATACTGTAATCTGTAGCCTTGCTAAAAATTATCTGAAATCTTATCCACCATTAGAATCACTCATAAGTGTTTTATAAACAATTGACAGACACAAAAAGAAAATCGAGACCACGTTTACTCCATGTGCTATATACACCTGATTCTTTAAGTTGGCCCATTATTGCATGATCAGGATGAGTGGCTGAATGTAGGTCTGCCCAGTCTGTCAAAGACAGAAAACTTTGCAGGTTATACAGTAGAAGATCAGAGGAGAAAAAAGACCTCAGGAAAAAGAAGTTAGGTGCCCTTAGAAGCAGAAGATGTTTTTGGGATAGACTAGTAGATAAAGTTTCGTGGATTTATCCCTGGCTTTTTGAGAAAAAGTGTGACTCAGTTGTGACAAGGTGGTTTTCCCAAGTTAAAAGAAACAAACCCACACTGCCTTTGGCGTAATCCTCAACCAGAACTTGAGCGAAAACGAGCTCGCACTGTTAGTGGCCCCACTTGGATCTTGGAATGTAAGCATGAGGCTTTTCTTCTTTTATAGTAAAGTAATTTAAACATGGATGCCTTGACCGAAGAGCAGTCTGTAATCAACTTTAAATTAGAAAGATAGTTCCTAGCTATTGTGCTGTATTTCCACAACCACTTCAACACAGGTGAGATATATGGTTTCACATATCACCCATATTTGCAGCTTTCATTACTGTTGAAACTCACTGAGGTTTGGGACCCTGGTCATTGGGTTTCTTGTAGGCAGATATGCATGTGTATACACACACATACTTGTAGTAAGCTCAGCTTTACAAATCAATCATACTTCACTTAAGTGAGCTATTGCTACCACACAGCTGCTGGCTGGTGATGAAGCCAGTCCTATCCATTATAGCAGCTGTCATTTCTGCTGCATGACCTCCTTCTACTAGCTTTGAGTCACTCAGATGAGAGTTTTTCTCACTTGAAACTCCTCAACCTGGCTGGAGAACCATCCAGGTCATTATCAGTTGTCAGCAACCTACACACTAACAGTCCCCTTGAGCCTGCAGGCCTGTGCACTTTGCTTTCATCTTTCTCTGGGGTTCAGCTGCTCCCAATAATTAGCCAACAGAGCCACAGAGTGCAGCCTGACAAAGCAGTTAAGGTGATTCAAAGGCCGAATGACACGCTAAGAGGAAGTCCAGTCACGCATTCCCACTACTTCCCTACCACCATCTGACCCCTTAGCAAGTAGGTTAGAAAGCCACCTCAACAAACAAAGGAATGCAGTAATCTCCCCCAAACTAGCTGGTGGTAGGATTAAGAATTAGTGCCAGGAGAAGCACAAAGGCAGGCTGGGGAGGAAGGAACTAGGAACATCCCTTTCAGCAGGGGTTAGCCTTTTGATTGGCCTTATCTGCATTGTCACACTGAGGTTGGAGGGGTGTGCTTCAGGAGCAACTGAGCAGACTTAACAGCTTTCTGATGCCAAAAGGAGCAGTCCCATTCTCCTCTCCCTCGCATTCCAGCTCTGGCACATATCTGACCCCTCAGTAAACTGACTCGTTAATCCAGTGGAAAGCTATTTGCTTTTTTGGTTGGGTTAGTTTTCCAGTGGTTTAATGAACTGGCTCAGAGAGAGGTCAGAAGAAGGACCAACAAAGCAGAAGCAGGCGAAAGACACCGCCAAGAGAGGGGGAGGACACAGTGCTGCCCCTTCAGCAACAGTCAGCAGGCAGGTCATCTCAGCCATCTCATCCCACCGCACTCCCAGCCACCCAACTGGCAGCTGGCCAGCTCTGGCTTTCTGAGTGAAAACAAGTCAAAAAGGATATGGTTCCACCTACCTAACTGGCAGCTCTTCATTTTGGGACTAATACCATCCTGCAGCACCACTTAGCACCTGCTAGTCATATCAGGCTGAAATTTATTGTCCAGCACACTTTAACTGAGATATGGTTGGTTCAAATTCACTGTATCTGCTGAAACGTCACAGCTTAGCTCCATCACCAAGCCTTCTGCTTCAAGACCTGCTTCCTCTCTGTAGCCCTCAGCCCCTTGCAACAACAGATTCAGAAGCTCTTCCTCATTGAGGGCCACAGGAACCAGCACTGCCCCCATCCACCCCCTCCCAGGGTGGCCTTCCCTCCCTTTAACACCTCCTGCTCCACAGCCTTGTCCCTCTCCTGCCCTTCACCCATAGCTGCACCCAGCAGCAGGGGCCTGAAGCCTCAGGAGAGGGGCCATGGTGCTGCTCTGCTGAGGCACGGTCCTTATACATAATGCGCAGGAACTTCAAACGTGAATTGTTATGGTTCATACGATGACTTGAGTTTTCCAGATTGAAAACCACTTAGTTCAGTTCGGAAGTGAGAGATGAGGGGAACAAGAAATAAGTGCCCTTCGTGACCACCTTTATCAGGTTTGAAAATCATAGAATCATAAAATGGTTTGGATGGAAGAGATCTTAAAGATCACCTAGTTCCAACCCCCCTACCATGGGCAGGGACAAATTCCACTAGAGCAAGTTGCTCAAAGCCCCATCTGACCTGGCCTTGAACACTTCCAAGGATGGTGCATTCACAACTTCTCTGGGAAACCTGTTCCAGTGCCTCACCACCCTCATGGTGAAGAATTTCTTCCTAATATCTAATCTAAATCTTCCCTCTTCCAGTTTAAGCCATTACCCCTTGTCTTATCACTACATGCCCTTGCAAAAGTCCCTCCCCAGCTTTCTTGTAGGCCCCCTTTAGGTACTGGAAGGCTGCTATAAGGTCTCCCTGGAGCCTTCTCTTCTCCAGTCTGAACAACCCCAACTCTCTCAGCCTGTCTTCATAGGAGAGGTGCTCCAGCCCTCTGATCATCTTCATGGCTCTCCTCTGGACTCGCTCCAACAGGTCCATGTCCTTCTTGTGTTGGGGTCCCCAGAGCTGAAGGCAGTACTGCAGGGAGGGTCTCATCAGAGCAGAGTAGAGGGGGAGAATCCCCTCCTTTGACCTGCTGATCACGCTGCTTTGGATGCAGCCCACGATATAGTTGGCTTTCTGGGCTGCAAGGGGACATTGCTGGGTCATGTTGAGCTTCTCATCAACCAACACCCCAAGTCCTTCTCCTCAGCACTGCTCTCAGTCCATTCTCTGCCCAGCCTGTATTTGTGCTTGGGATGGTCCTAACCCATGTGCAGGACCTTGCACTTGGCCTTATTGAACTTCATGAGGTTCACATGGACCCACCTCTCAAGCCTCTGCGTCCCTCTGGGTGGCATCCCTTCCCTCCAGTATGTCGACAGCACCACAGCTTGATGCATCTGACAATACTTGGTGCATCTGATAATGCTTTTTATCAAGTATTTTTTTGTATTAAGTATTAAATCTTTTCATTGTGGTATGGAGAAACCATTGCTATGACACTGCAAGTCACCTCTTGCAGTATTTACAGAACAGAAGAAGTATTAAATACTATTTCTAAATTACATTTCCATCTTTCAAACAGCTTAAAATTTGTCATTAAAATAACATTAAACAAAACAGAAAAAAATCAATAAATATGCAAATAAGTAAATGTCAAGGTCATTATAGATCTTTTCTTCAAAACACTTAATAGAAAGCCCAGAAATGAAAGAGAATTAATATCGTAAAAAACAGTTTGAAAATTAAAATCTTTTAGTTCTGCAGTAACTGTAGGAACATACTATGAAGTTAGGCGGCAATCATATGCATAATTAAAGAAGTGATTATATGTATATTTATACCATCAATGCATAATCCTCAATTTGTTTAACATAAAACAGAGCATCAAGGAAACGAGAATTTAAATTCCACTTGTTTAATATGGAACATTAAGTACACGAAAAATTACTTGTAATTTTAAAGTGTATAACTTGAACAAAATTTCAAGGTGGAAAATATTTGGAAGGAAGTAATGAGAGAAAAGAAAAGGAAAACATTAATATTATGCTTAATGAACAGAAACTTCATTTGTAATAATTAAGGAGTGGTATGCTCCCATTTCAAATACTTAAAAAGAAGGTAATGCCAATTAATAAGGCATCTCTTCATTTTATACAAACAAGATAGATGTGAGAGTTCTTAAGTATTCACACAGAATGTTTGTCTGGCTCCAGCACATCAGGAAACATGCACAATCATCTCCCTTACACCATATCTTTACACCATATCTTTACACCATGTCTCTGAAAACAATCATCTCCGAAACATTTGCTTATATTCAGATTAGTAACAGGATGTATTCTGTGTTCATGATGAGAAACTGGGGATTTCTGTACTATACCTTCAGGTTTATTAATACTTTGAATGCAATCAAGAAGAAGTCTTCACCTCTTTTGTGCCCTCCTACCCCAAACAGGGAAGTCTGGGAAAACACAGTGAACTCACTGTAGAAAGGAATGAAAACACTGCCTATTCGCAGAGAGGTGTCTCTATGAGGTGCTGTTGAGGAGCAGCCAGACTTTCTTCAAGGACCGGAGGAGCCATTGTCAAAGTTCTGTAATTTTGAGTAAAGGTGACCTCTGCTTCCTGCTAAGCACTAAATTTCACGGACCCAAACATGGTGACGCCAAGTCATTCTTCCTCCAATCTCAGCCAAGAGCTGTGGCAAATATTATTCCTTCATATTTTTTTCTTACAGAGTGTAGAGCGTACTCATCTATCTTGATAACAGTATTTACAGTGTTTTCTTTTAGTCTCTTTAGAAATGGTACCCAGCTGTCTTGAAGACAGTCTTTTTTATATTTGATTGGCAGTACTCTCAAGACCAAATATTGAGCTGTTCGAAGAAGGAGTTAAAGAGCTATCATTGTAAATATAATGTTCTGTCTTACCAAGAGTTCTGTGGTTAATTGGATACCGGAAATAGATATTAGCCCATATTGTCAGTGTTGTATGGACTTGATAGGATAAGCAGTCATCTGTCATCAAAATTAGAGGTATTATAGAACTTCCTGCACCCTTAATTTTGTTGCTCAAGGGATTCCAGCTTTCCACTGACCCTTCAGCAATCCTTCTGTGCACAGATACCTACTATAAGATATTAACAGTCACCTGCTCCTGACGAGAGAGGAAATAATGTTGTGTACAGAATGTGTGTACTTCCTGGTAAAGGAAAAAAAAAGCAATACTAAATATTTAGCTTTTAATTTCTTTGCTAATACCACCTAAATTTCATAACATTTATTATTTGTACACGTTGAGGAGTTTTAGAACAGCTAATACTATATTATTGCTCTGTATTATAGGAAGAGAGTATCTCTATTAATTGCTTACTAAGCATTGTATGTTTCCTCTAATTCAAAAGTGTTACTCAAATTAGTCCCTCTGGTTATCATTAGAACTGTGAGAGCCTGAAAAATCAAAGCTGTAATGGAAGTCAGTGTCAGTGACAGCTGCAAAAATGGTAAGTCAATAGAACTAATAGAAGTATTTTTGTGCAAAGCAATGTTATTGCTATGTAAACACATAAGCAATGTTAATCAAGTTTATAATTAGAAAAATAGAAAATGTCATTTTTTGATAGGATTTACAAAGTCAGTCAGTCATTACAGAAAAAAGGTTAAAAATGTTTTTCCTCATTTTAAAATATTTAATGCTTTAAATATTAAAAAATGTAGAAATATTTTGCTTATATTTTACCTGTTAAAAGTATTTTCAAATGAGCCAATGTGGAAATCTTGTCAGTGCCCTGTTATGACATTCATTTATTAAATTGTATTATTAATGCACTCAATTTCCTGTGTGTTATCCTATATATTAGATCATCGTTGTTTATCCATAAGCCACATGCAACTCCTAGGCATCTCAAAGTGCGCTGTGACAGTATGGCCAGAGAAAACAGTGAGACTTAACTGCAGATTATACGCCCCAAGGACTGATACTGCATGTTATTGTTTATAGATTCTGCCAAGAGTTTGAGTTACAGCTCTGCTGGTTTCTTTTGAAGAGGGTGGTCACTGCATGCCTTTGCTCCTGATATTTTCTTTTTGATACTGTAGCCTGAAAAAATCTGTATATCTTCAGTTAAATATTGCTGTAGCTGTTGTGATTCAATCCACTCTCAAATTTTTCATCATTCAGATATCAGTCCTTAGAAATCATTTGTAATAATTAAGCATTGCATGATGTGATCTTGTCTAGCAAGAATTTATGGGATTGTAAAACTACTTTTCACAGAGAGCAATCGCTGAGATGATCTTAGGAACAGCGAACTCATATGGTATGAAACTTCACTAACTCATATGTATTTATAATGAAGTAGATTGTTACTAGTCCTGGTAACTACTGCAGAGAATAAAGACACTGTTCTACTTGAGTGTTATTTTAAGGTCTTATATAGAATTTAAATATTCTGCCTGTCTTTTGCTGGCCCATTCTTTTAGGTCGCATTTATTTTAAGGAGAAAATTTACATATCTTGCAAATTAGTAAGTAAATAAATAATTATAATGCATTATAAAGTGTCATTTCATTTCGATGAGTAACTATTATTTAATAATATAAATTACGTTTTTAGAATACTTCTTTTTATATTAGCTATCCTAGTGGTTAATCTTTTAAGGAAAGGGAATCTGGGTAAAAAGAAACGTTATTGTAAGTCTTTTCTATTGAGCCTTTGCTGAGAATTTTTATGTGCCAATTATGGAGTGTTCAGATTAGCAAAGCACGAACTACCAATGCTTTTACAGCAGTTAGAGAATATCTGTCTGAAGTAAAAAAAAAAAAAAAAAATTATATAAAATACACTAAATATATACTAAGAGAAAAGAAAAACAAGTTCTTTTAAGTGCTACAATAGCCTTCTTGAAAAATTAACATGAACCAACCTGTCCTTTTAATCATACTTATTTTAGGAATACAATTCTGGAAAATCTCAGAATTGACACCTGGATAAATTGTTACCTGATGCTAAAGATGTAAAAGACAATTGATATTCTCAGATTTCTATTTCTATTAAATGACAGAATTCTCAAAATAATTTGGAAGGAACAAAATATGTTCAAACTATTGAAAGATAAAGAAGTAATATTAATTGACATATATTGCAACACTCAATGGAATATAGTGTGAAGAGTTACACTAAGTCTGTGTGAATTTGTTCGTCAGTCCTGTCACTTCAGTTTCAAGATGTGTTATCTGGAATGATTTACAGGTACATGGGACTAAAAAAGAAGACATCACCATTTCACACCAAGGAATGTTCCAATTATACTCTGTTACCTGTATTAGCAATTTTTAATTTCTACTATCTAAAGTACAGGGCCAAGGTTCTATGTTGTTAATTTATATGGAAATGAATACAGTAACATACTTTACAATTTTTTAGGATATTGAATGTGATAGGACTTCAATATTTAGCAACTGTATATCTGACTAATATTTTGAAGTAAGTTGGAAATGGCTACTCTGAGCGTATACAGTATATTTCTTTATAGATTCCATGCTGTAAATATTTTTCATCTAAATGGTTATATACATTAAACTGGAAGTTTAAAAGATGACAAAATGTCTAGGCGAATTGGCAGGAGGTGTACTTTCCTGAATATTGCACAGTTAGGCCTGTATTATATATAACCATAAATTGTTTTATCCTATGGAAGTTTCATTCAGTTTCTGGTTTGGTTGCACGTGTCATTTAAATTCTGTAATAAAAGTCAGAACAATACATCTTACTTGGGAAAGTTGTAAGAGTATTAAACACACTTTCCTCAAAGTATCATCACTGAAAAGATTTTTTTTCCTATAGCAAAGGAAGATGTCACTTCCATGGTTTCTACATTGAACAATATAGAAACCCTTTAATGAACCAGATCTTTTGAACCATCAAGGCACACTGCTGGGAACCACTGACACTTCCACCGACTTCTGCTACTGAATCTTGTATGATCATATGGGAAGTGTAATGCTGAAGCGTGAGGTTCTAGCAGAGAAGAGCTACAAAATAACTTCTAGGACGTTTTGATTTGTGAATAGCTTATATACACATAAGCACACATTCAAACAATATGAAGTTGCACACTCTGTAAATTGCTTCATGAAATGTTTTCTCAAACAATCTGCCATCACTCTTCTATGGTTATTGTGCTTCTTTACTACAGTAACTGTGTGGATAGAAATGAGATGTTAGAATGCATGTAGACTTTCTTATCTCTTCCCAGTGTGATGACAGGAAGGAATGATTCCTTCAGTAAACTTCATGCCAGCAAACACCAGGTGATAAGGAGTCCACAGTTTGAACTCACAGTCCATGTCAGAAGATGCTTTCAAACAGAATAGCTCTATCCAGAAAAATGAAGGCCTAAAGTGTTCGCATTAAATCATTCCCGAGGCACCATATCTCAAGCTAAACTCACTCCTACAAAAACATTGTACAAACCTGCTAAAAGAATGTGATTTTATGGAAAACAAAGCTGATCGTTTAGATATTTGGTATTTAGACTGATAAATTGCCAACTTTTACTCATTATCTGGTGACAAGTTAAAGAAGACACTATGATGTTACAATGCAGGTAAACTTGAATCATTCAGTAGGTAAACTGCAAAAATCTGTTCGAAGGACTGGGCCTTTCCCTGATATGGAACCCTGTAGCAAGGCATTCTGCTCATCTTAATCAACCAGAGAAAAGTATAAAGCATAAGGAAAGTGTTTTCCATTTATAAACAGGGGAAAAAATGTCTTTTTGAAAAATATGCAATGACAGAGTTTTTTTGAGTTTTGTAGGCCTGTGCTGTAGCAAAATTTGCTGAAAGAAAGAAATAATATAAACCAAAGTTAGGAAAGAGCATGCCAATAGAGCAAATTTACTTAAATTTACAAATTTACATGAACTTACTGCACATGGCTTAAATGTCTCCTGCCCTTTCTAAGCAGCCAAATGCAGTAAAATATGTATTGTAAACCATTCTCTTTTGGCAAGAAAAAATTTGTTCTCTTTATATGTTTTTGGTAAGGCAAAAATGGTCTTCTAACTGCCACTACTGCTCTTTCATTGTGTAGAGCCAATAAAATGTGTAAGAACTAAACTCTTTTCAGACTCCTTCTTAGCTTATTGATATCATAGGACTTTCAGTGCCTGAGCACTTTGTTGGACAGGCGTACATAGAGTCTTAATTTCATTGCCCTCTGTGTGGTCTTCCAGCACGTTTCCTACTTGTTGACTATTACGCTATAAGGTTGCCAATTACCTTCCTTAACTCGTTGTTTGAGGTATATACTTTGATATGAAAGTCTGATAGTGTACTTTTCAGCCACTCTATTGTGCATGACAGTATTCCATTTATTTTCACCTACTCATTTGGTCACTATGTTCAATATTACCTTCCTAGGCCTTTGCCAACTGGGAAACTGCTAATAAATTGTGTACTCGCTTCATCCTGCAAACAGAGAGAACATTGCTATGAAGTCACAGAACTGCTCTATGAAGCAGTTTCTAAATGAACAGCCATTTATTTATGTGCAAATAATATGCTCTGAGGAAAATTGAGAGGAATTAGCTGTTGAATTCAGAAAAGTATTGTCAGAAATATGGGGCAGTTGCAGCCTGACTTAACTTTCACATATTTTTTTCACACAGCATTTAGCATCATAAAGCTGGAGAAAAGCAATTCCCAAATGTATAGTGGAAATGACAGATGACTTAATGAATCTGGAAGCTATAGCATTTACTTCATTGGTGACTGATCACCTGAAGGCCACAGACTGTGAACCACATCTCTACAGAGTTTTATTTGTATAAATGTAACTTCTATTCAACCTAGACTAACCTGCTTACATTCTTGATAATAAAAGGAACCTACACCCATCTTTTAGGATCTGTAGGTCTGTGTGTATATGTGTTCAAGAGGACACCCTATGATGCTTTTTACGATGTCAGCTGCAGTAATGGCCTGGGTAATGGAAGAGCAAACTGTTCTGAGATCTACTATCATATATCCCTAGGGAGAAAAAGAAGAATGTCGCTAAGGCCAGGAGACACAAATTCACAAAAGCAAAACCACCAGAATATGGCTAGGATAAATACACAGACAAACAGAACAAAACAGATTGAGAAGAAAGTCACAAAGGAAAATGAGACAGATCCCGTAGGTAAAATTTCACGGCCTAGGTAGCACCTTTACAGTTGATTGGGGTTTCTTCTCAAGTGTCTATGGACACATAAAGTAAGGCAAGAAGCTTGAAAGAATGTGTGATTTTATATTGGATGTTTAAATTTTGCAGGCTCAGTCTCAAAGGAACTGCTTGTTTGGGGAAAAGTCCTAAGAAGACAGTGCTCTGCTTTACAGTCTGGTCAGATGAATGAAAAGCCTTAAGCTCCTTCGGGTGCCCAGCCCTGTGAATTGTTAAAGTCCGTTTCAAGCGAGCTGTGGTGTATGAGGCATGTTGCAACTGCTTCCTGTCATGCTGTTTCCCAGTCAGTTTTAGAAGTCAGCCAATATGGTGTGTTATCTGAAAATGCTATAGTAATTATGTGTTATTTACAGTAACCAGAATTGGCACATGCATGTCTGAAAGTGCTGGCTAATAACCAGATTTCTTCAGTGTGCATTGTGGGTTGTTTCTGAACACTCAGGAGAGTATAGATAGAAAATCTTAACAAGGAAATGAGCTATCTATTTTGCATCCTTCTAGACGCGACTTTCTGTAGACGTGTCTATATACTATCCACAGACAAATGTGAAAGGCCACAGGGTCGCCTGGGATACTTTTGGAAGCCTATAAGCTAGACAGGAGATGAAATTGCCACACACATGCTACCTGAAAAAGCAGAGGTTGAATATGACTGCTGAGAGAGGTACTGATAAGCACCAATATATATATAAAGCACAGACTCAAGTGTGGTCCTTGATTAAGAACTGATCATGAAAGAATTTGAGAGAATACACATACAGAGAGTTCACAGTTGGTGAAGCCATAGCTCCAGGAAAGACCGAGTAATCTTAAGGTTAATTTGTTTAGTGAAAGTCAGGAATTTTGTATAGTTAAAAGTATTAGTGAAAAAAAAGTTTCAAAGACACCAGTGGAAGCAGCAGTTGCCCAATGGCACTCTGGACCATGTTGCTTACAGGATGATATACCAATGAAAAAATGTTTTTGTATGGGGGAGGTACAAGTAGCTACCAGCTACACTAACCATTGAACAGTGGTAGCTGCAGTTGCTGTCTGAAATCATTTCCAGGTCTACTATTACTACTTCCTATTGTTGTCTTCTTTTTCTTTGTGGGCTCTGTGTCACCACAAACTCTCCTGTTCTGAATGTGCTCAATACAAATACCACAACCAATATTAAATAAGAACAGGTTTTGTTGTGTTTAGGTAGAATATCAGATAATTTCTTTCTTTGACAAAGAAACTCCATTTATTTTTTTCTGATGCAATCTATGTTCTGGAACATATGTGTTGTTGTTGCAAGCATGACACCATTTTGGTTGTACTTCAGAGGTGTTCACTTTGCCAGCTCTAATGCAGTTTTTAACAGCTTGTCTTTTTGTGACATATTGCAATTATGCCAAACTATGTAATCACTTATTTCACATCGAAGTTTCAAGTTTTTGTATGATACACAGCTTTGAAACTTAAAATTCCACTACTCACTAAAGCAATTAACTGCCTTCTGGGGGTGAATTTCACAGAAAAAATAATGATTACTCTTGAAAAAAATAATTTAATGAACACAGCTCCAGAGATGTTATCTCCATATCATTGAAGTAGGAGTTTTGCTACTGACTTCAACTGAGTCAGGCTTTTGCCTCAGGACAAGATACTACTCTAATGAATAGTAATGAATGACTAAGAAAGACTGAGCTGTGGTCTGTCTTGTTAAAAAAGTCCACTTAAAAGATTATTATATACCTTTTCTTTGCAGGGTCTCAAGCTCACTTATGCTTAAGTTGCTCCCATGTCTTTGGATGTGGCACCATGGCCTCTTAAACAGTCAGAATGTATCCTTTTGATTGGTGAAAGTAGTGTGTAGGATTCATAGATATGATTTTTGTTCAGTCTGAGAAGCAAAAATTTTACAAAATGAAAATTAAAAAAATGTAAATGACTGTTTCAAACTCCTACTCAAAGATATCCAATTATGAAGTAGTTTGCTGCATTTTCCCGGCACTGAAGTCAAATCCCTTGAGAAGTTTTTTATAAATCAAAAATATCTATGAAACTTCTAATATTAACAGAATAAAAATGTTTTCTCCTTAGAGGAGGGAACTTAAAACATGAAAGGTTGCCAATAATTAGAGAAGTGATTGTATTTCCTGGTAGAATAGTCCAATACAGGTAGAATTTGTTAATTACTTATAATTCCTTAATTTTCTGAAGGGTATGAAAGAGCTTTGGAAGAGGTACAAAATTGTGACCTGTGTCCAACACAGGAGCGTGATAAAAGTAAGCAGATTAAGGTACTTGCACCGTATCAAAGGAAGTTTCTAATGATCAGGTTTAGATGGGGACCTAGTTGCATGATTGTATAGTTTGCTTTTTTTTTTTTGTTCAGGTATCTTGGAGACAAATTTTAGTGGCTTGAAAATTGAATCATAGAATCACAGAATCATAGAATCATTATGGTTGGAAGAGACCTCAAAGATCATCAAGTCCAACTGCACACCCAATCCACCATGCCTACTAAACCCACTAAACCATGTCTCGAAGTGCCACATCTAAATGTTTTTTAAACACCTCCAGGGACAGTGAGTCCACCGCCTCCCTGGGGAGCCCGTTCCAATGCCTAATGACTCTTACAGTGAAGAAATTCTTCCTAATATCCAGACTGAACCTCCCCTGGCACAACTTGAGACCGTTTCCTCTTGTCCTATCGCTAATTACTGGGGAGAAGAGACCAACCCTCACCTCACTACAACCTCCTTTCAGGTAGTTGTAGAGGACAATAAGGTCTCCATTCAGCTTCCTTTACTCCAGACTAAACAACCCCAGCTCCCTCAGCCACTCCTCATAAGACTTGTTCTCCAGACCCTTCACCAGCTTTGTTGCTCTTCTCTGGACACACTCCAGCAGCTGAATGTCCTTCTTGTAGTGAGGGGCCTGAAACTGAACACAGAATTCGAGGTGCAGCCTCACTAGCGCTGAGTACAAAGGGATGATCACTTCCTTAGTCCTGCTGGCCATGTTGTTTCTGATACAGGCCAGGATGCTGTTGGCCTTCTTGGTCACCTGCGCACACTGCTGGCTCATGTTCAGCCAGCTGTTGACCAACACCCCCACGTCTTTTTCTGCTGGACAGCTCACCAACCACTCATCCTCAAGCCTGTAGCATTGCATGGGGTTGTTGTGACCGAAGTGCAGGACCCGGCACTTGGTCTTGTTGAATCTCATACAGCTGATCTCAGCCCATCGATCCAGCCTGTTCAGATCCCTCTGTAGAACCTTCCTACCCTCAAGCAGACCAACACCCCCACCCTGCTTGGTGTCATCTGCAAACTTAGTGAGGGTGCACTCAATCCCCTCATCCAAATCATCAATGAAGATGTTAAACAGAACTGGCCCCAACACTGAGCCCTGGGGAACACCACTGGTGACCTGCCACCAACTGGATTTAGCTCCATTCACTCCCTCTCTTTTTGCTCGACCATCCAGGCAGTTTTTCACCCAGCAAAGGGTATTCCTGTCCAAGTCACGCACTGCCAGTTTCTCCAGGAGAATGCTGTGGGAGACAGTGTCAAAGGCCTTGCTAAAGTCCAGGTAGACCACACCCACAGCCTTTCCCTCATCCACCAGGTGGGTCAACTGGTCATAGAAGGAGATCAGGTTGGTCAAGCAGGACTTACCTTTCATGAACCCATGCTGGCTGGACCTGATCCCTTGATTGTCCTGCACATGTCTTGTGATCTCACTTAGGATGATTTGCTCCATCATCTTCCCTGGTACTGAGGTCAGACTGACAGGTCTGTAGTTCCCTGGATCCTCCTTCCAGCCCTTCTTGTAGATGGGAAATAACGTAGATTCTTTGTTTTACATGTGTGGCTTTAAGTATTATCTTGCCTCAGCACCTCTCCATTGTAATAAAAGTGGTCATCCTGCCTAAACTCTGCATTTATTCCCAGAGTAGAATTCAGACATAGCCTACTATGTCCTGTTTCAAAGAGCTGTTAGGATAATTAAAACAAAACTGAGAAAACTGTTTATTTTTAACATAACACAAACTAAGGGATCAAACTGTTAAAAATATTGTTTGAGACAGACAAGCACTAAATTTTGTAAAAAGATGTACACACTGTAACATTAGATTTATACATCTAATCTCTAAATTCTGTATTAAATACATAATAGATGTTTCAAAAGAGTGAGCCCAAAATCTGCACACTTCATAGAGAATTCCAAAGAACTAACAAATATGAAACTTTCAACATGAGTTTGTCTTTGAACTTTTGACACTCTCCAAGGCTTGGTTACCCAATTCAGTACATCAGGAGGATGCTTTTCACTCATATGCATATCATCTTGACCCATTGATAGGACTTGGATAGAAAAGTGCAATACAACTCTTTGCCATTTAAAATAGGCCAGATAAAATGGTGATCCCAACCTGTGTTTACATAAATGTCCAATGACTAGAGCAGTACCCATGTAAAACAGGAGACTTTGCTCAATTGCCCTTCTTTTTCTTGTGTGAGTCAAACTCTGTACCAGATGTCCACCTGTATAAAAAGGAATGAGGCCATAGAGTACATAATTTTGTAACCCAGTCAGTAGGTATTTTACTAGAAAGGGAAATCTTAATGACTAGTAACCCTTAACTAGCTTTTACATTTTAATAATATCATTCAATAAAAAATAAGAAACCTGGCTTCAGAAATTGAAATGCAGTATGTCCAGCCAGAGACCATGCAACCATATTCTTTCCTCCTTACTTGTCTTTTCTAACATAACAAATTTTCCATTTCCTTATAGCAGCACAGCTTATCTCTACCCAGTGACCTAGGTTCATCAAGAAGGGTGTAAGGGGATAAAGTCCTTGTCACTATTTTATACATGGCTGGGAGGTGAAACAGGTTTCTTCTATCAGATGTGTTCTAAGTTAGAGATTTAACCATTAAACTATTACATAAAACCCTTAGCACTGCCAGACACTGTGTTTTAGAACAGCTACAATGGCATTTTATAGGATGCTTAAACCCTTATTTTGATATGAGGGGAGTTCAGCGTATGCCTATTACATGCGGTAGTTGTGCACTAGTGTGTATTGTATGTACCACAGAAGGCTCATGATTCTCACTCTTCTAAGAATAGCTACATACACATGAAAAAGGCAGGTAAGGGTACTTCTGCTGGTAGTAGAGAAGTTCTACAGCTGCATTAGGTATATGCAGCAAAGAAGAGCTTGAGGATTGGTGGTAAGTGAAAGTAGCAAATGATTTCTCAACTGCTACACAGGTAAATTAACTCCTAGCAGAACCTTCGAAGGGTCAGTGGGCCATGAGAATGGTTTATGTCTCTGACAAACAGGCATTAGCTACCAAATAAGGTAGGTAATAAGGAATAAGGAAGCAGGTAATGACTGGACTTTTATATCCAATAATATGTGTATATGCAACACACAGTGTGCTGAACCCATAATTGGTGGAGTTCAGAAGATGAAATTTTTTAACTAGATTAGATCCTTTTAGGCATGGGATGGCTGTGTCATATACTCAACAGTTTCTTATAAAGATTAATTTTGGGGTTACCATAAGAGTGTTTGAAGTTTACTTTTTTTTTTTTCCAAACAGCTGCACAGTTCTTCTAGAGACAGAAAGTAAAGGGGTAACAAGTACTTCCTTTTTTAAAACTAAAGAAAAACAAACAAACAAACAAAAAAGGTTTAAGTTTCATGACCTCACAAGCCCTTAGTAAAAATTTTTTCAGATTCACTGCTGAAGCCCTGCCTTAAATTCCAGGTGGTTCAGATTCCTAGCTGGACATAGGGACCCTAGTCCTCCAGTCTCATTCAAGACATGGAGTCAAAAGGTTACTCCTACATGAGAATTCGCAGGTACATGCCCCAGGTTTTTATAATTTTACCTTTACGAAACATTGACTTTATGTGTGAAAATGATACTTTTAATGATAGTACAACACAAACTACAACAAAACTACTCCAGTCTACTCTCCCTGTGGTAGCCACCACCCCTTCATCACTAATGCAGTTTAGAACCAGATAAAATAGTCTCTGTCTCTATTGTTGTTTGAGCCAGCATGCTGTAATTCAGTAAAGCATGTGCTTTCTGATAATCCCTATTACTCTCTCAGAATCTTAAACTTAAATTCTCTATTTATTTTCCCTTTCAGAGACACCAGGAACCTATATTTGGAGCTTAAACATTATTTTTGGTTACTTGATTATTTTCTTCAGTGTCACTAGCAACAATCTAGTCTGTATTACTGTTCTTGTGATTGTTAAAATCTCTGTTGGCTTATCCTTGGGGATGTCTTTTTCTTGTCAGTGTGGGACCTTTATGCTCTTGCTCAGCTGACTTCATTATCAGGTTCATTGCAGCTGAAAACACAACAACCTACAATATAGAACCTGTTGTAAAGCTCCTTTCTATCTTTCGCTCGTTTTTTAGTTTAGAGATCTATAATAAATATAATGAAAATTGCTTTATAAGAGTCCCTCACCTGCTGCTGCACTATGTCTGGTACTTTATTCCTTCTTTGGATTCTTATACCAACTTAGGTGGCCTAGTCTGGCCTGCATTGTGGTGGCAGAACACTATCCCTATTATAGCTCATGTTGAGAACTTAATTTTTTTTACAAGGTTGACTTTTTAACTGCTCTAAAATTCACATGCTATACTGGATTGCCTTACAGCTTGGTATCCTCATGTGGTTTCCTATTCAAAATTTGAGAACACATGAATAAAACAATCTTCTCCCAGCTTGCTCTCCCTCCCCACAACTTTTCACAAGATCAACAGATTATATTAATGTTTTTCTGCACAAAATAAAGATCCAGCTATGGCTCTGATCGCACCCAAATTCTTTTAGCCAGTCAATTATCATTCCACTAAGTGGATCTTGCTCATTGTGCCTTTGTGGAAGCAAACTGAAAATTATATTCAAGAAAAGAGTTTTGTTCTCAAGACAAATGTGAACTTAACACATATCAAAAAGACATTGTGCACAACGGACTGAGTAGTTGAAAGGCTGTCTAGCTCACAAATGTTGCACAAACTGGGTAGTTCTGAAGGACATGCTATTGCCCTTGATTCTGAACTAGCCAGTACGAGTTAGTTTAGCTTCTCTGCACGCTTGGGAAACCTAAGTTTGACTCTGAAACAACCACAAAGGATTTAAGTTTCTCAGCATTAAAATGAGCTTTAAAACATTATAAATGTGTGTGTGATACGTTTTATATGTTATACATAATACGTGTATATTTATATATACTGCTTACATAATATCATATATTATACATATAATAAAATGTATTTATATATTTACATGTAGAGGGAAGTGAAGCTCTTCCCCCCTCACTATGTGTTTCTAAGCACCACTTTCTATTCCTTATAGGAACCACTGTCTAGAAGTTTCTAGGCATTCAGAGTTTGTCTTCTTTCTGTCCTTGAAAAGCAGGACATATTTCAGATGCAGAAACCTTAAGAAAAATTATCAGACACAGGGATACATGCAATCTGATAAACTCTATCAGGGGAATTGAACGGAAGTAGTGTGTGGGAGGGAGAAAGATGGGTGGTGGGGGAACAATTTGTTCCAGTAGCATAATTAGGAAAGGATTCAGCAAATATTAACTATTTAACTAAAGCTATATAACTGATAGAATCTGTGACTATAAGACTCTCAAGTAAGATGCTGCCTGAGATGCATGAGAAAGCAGAAATTTTTAGTGCGTTGATGGCTTTTATAATGGTAATGGCTTAACGAGATGGATAGGAGGATGCTCTGGTTACTGTAACCACCACTCAATAAAACTGAAATCTTTGGGCTTGTATGTGTGTTTTTTTCCACTTACCCTGTCTATAGATGGCCATAGTGCTACTGAGAAGAGGATGAGAATTTTGCAGTCACACAGAAACCTTCGTGTTACCTTCAGCAGTAGCATTGCAACTGCAAACCTATTTATGATTACAGGTATATAAAATAGCACTGAATCTCAGGAAAAAAAATTAAAAGTTAACCAGAAAAAATATCTGAACTAATTCAGTTGTCAGATAAACAAAAAATATTCCTAGTGAAATTTTTTGGTTTTTCATGTCAGGTTCAGCAACTCAGACCTCTAATTTGCAGGAAGTGAAAGGCAGGCATTTGATAATTACAGTTTTGAAAACTGTAATTAAAATACACAGCCATGCATCCTGAATTCTGCCTTCTAAGACTGATTTTCTGAACTGCCCAGAATATACATACTCTTCATTTCCCTCTTAACTGTATTGAAGTTAAACTTTGTCTGCCCAGCAGTCAACCAGGAAGAACTCTACTGGATGCCTTTTTCTCATTTTGTGGTTGATGTCACCTAAAATAACAGTTACACTTCCTTGCCAATCTATCTTCAGATCACTCTTCCATCTTTCAGTTGACAGCCCTCAGGCCAGGAAGACCCATATGCTCTGCTGACGTAAGATGGACGTTTCAGTGGTGAAATGAGGTATATGGAATCCCTTTCTTTTATTCAGTCTCTTTGATCATAAGAACATCTGAGATCATGACATATCCTCAAATGTGTGTCTGTAAAGTTGTTTTACTGTTCAATATAGCTCTATCAGCTATACAGTACAGTGAAATATCTGATGGCCTTCACTTTTACAGAAGTATCAGAATTAAGATTATTTCTTTGCTTACAAGAATAAATAGTCTCCATTTTTTTTGAAAATTCAACTCAGTAATGTAGAAGAATATACTATACAGATACTTCTGTTACCCTTTATCTCTTGTAAATATATATTATTTTATCATTTATCTTACCCTTAAAATATTTTTATCTCCTCTCTGATTCAATAATTTGTTAAATTATGCTACCTGTATGTTGCAGGGAAATGCTGCAGTCTGAAATTAAAACTACAAGAACTTATTGATAAACTTATTGATATATCTAAATGACATATCCTTTGGACAACAACAAAAATGCACTTATTTTAGCAGGCCAGAAGGAAAATAACTGAAAAGGTGTCAAATAGTAAATGAGCACATTTAAAAGGAGCAGGGGAAAACTCAGAGACATCAGGTATATTAGTGTTAGGAAGGAAGGAAAAAGAGAGAAAGAAAGAAAGAAGGAAAGAAGGAAAGAAGGAAGGGAAAAAAAAAGAAAGAAAGAAAGAAAGAAAGAGAAAAGAAGGGAGAGAGGGAGATTTTTATACCTAAAGTACCACACTTTCCTAGCAAGTTTAGAAGACCCTTGAAATCAATAACTTGTTCTACTTTCTGTCTTTATATCTAATAAACTATATAGTCACCTGAAAAGCAATCCCAGATGACCTACTGCCTCTGACCCTCTGACTATGGCTGTGGCAATGTGAGAGCACAGGCTGCACATAATTTTAAGTTAGAGGAATCTCAAAGCAGCCTCTGAATTTTTTCTGCTTTACTGCCTCAAATACTATACCACCATAGACTATATAAAAACTGTATCACTGGTATCTTATTTCAGCCTGAATAAGACCCAGTCTTCTGAAGACTGAATGCTAGTTGTACTATGTAGAGCATCTCAATCTTAACTTATGTCAACACATGTGTAAATTAATAGAAGCTAAAGGGGTTCACTGTTTTACAGATGGTGCATAAATAATCAGCGCTGAACCTCTGCCTGCTTCTCTGTCTTACAAAAAGATGATGACATTAGGCATCGACCTATTTGGAGAATGTTCAAACTCAATTCCTTAATACACGAAAAATGCTTAAAAAGGAAGTTGATAAAAAGTATGACAGATGTGCAAAATTTTATAAAATACAATTTGAGGAGGTAAATAAAACCTGCCAGAACCTCACAAGTTATATAATTTAAAAATGTGAAGTAGCTGCCAATGATTGACCAGAAGTACAGCTTTTTGTTGCCAGGACCATTGCATTTTGAAAATAAAACATTTAGGGTGTAGTGATTTATTTACAACTATCTTACTGTTTCGTCTCAGTCTCATAATATTGAGTCACAACCTGAAAGTAGCAAATGGGGAATGATGGACTTATGAGTGTGGCAAGCAAGGTCTTTCTACAGAGTATCACCAAGCTTTTCTTCTCACTTCAGTCCTTGTTATGATTAAAGGTTACTGTGTCTTGATAGCTAGAGTGCACAAAACCTATTCAAATCACTATTGTAAATATACTTCTATATAACCTGCTCCCTCAGAATGCTTGACTCTAATTATGTGCTAAAATAAGAGTGAGATGGAAATGCAGAAATTGTATAGAAGAAAATGATCCCATCTACTTCACAACAGGCCAAACTGAAGAATTCAAAGTGGTCCCTAAATCATGGCCAAATGCTCACTAAGGATTTTCTTCATAAACAATTTTTTGTATTTCTAAGGAGCAGCAACTCTCAGTTATTTATACTATTTCCATTAAGCCACTTTTTTTTCTTTTTCAAAAGATACAAAGGGAATTTTAAACCAAACATCATGGCTGCTGTTAAAAAATGTAAAAAACCCCAACACTTAGCAGTCTGAAGATTTCTGCAGTATGCAGATATTTCAAGCTGATTATAAGATTAAGCAAAAGAATTTCCAGTGGTTTTAAATGGAAAACTGGGACAACAGAACTGCTTGTCTTTCTAGCTTGATGTCTAATTTCTGCCTTTAGTTAGCATTACTTGGTAAAGTAGTAGTTTCATCATCTTAAAACCAAATAAGGACTTTTCCTCCACCATACTGCATATGGTAACTACACACTGTCAATATACACATTCTGGGAAAGCAGAATACTCAAAATATTTGTTCATATTACTTATTTGTTCAAATAAAACATAATCTTATTCCACATTATTCACAAATGCTCTAGCATCATTTTTCAAGAACATTAAGAACAGTTTGTGCCTAAAGAACTTTGTTATGTTCATTATTTAACAGGAGGACTGGTACAAGTTTGTGTGTAATCTTATTTTCATATGTGCACACACACACACACACACACACATGCCTATAAAACGTTTCTAGAAGAATGGTAAGGTGGGGAATTCAGACTTTAATTTTTTACCTAGTTTAGGGAGATTTTTTGTTTTCTTACATAGGATGAAATAAACATTCAGGTAAAAATGTGCCATCAATTAGGGAAAACACAGGGAAAATATAATGGAAGGGAAAATATAATGGAAGAGAAAATATTAATGAACTCATTTTTCTCATTTTTTTCCTAATTAATTATACTTTCTTGCACTTAAAGGAAAGAAAACTGAGAAGTGCAACTTCTAAAATTAAAGTAATATTTTAAATCACTTTATATTTTAATTCTCTCACATATTTTTCCCCAAGAGCACAGTTTTTTGATTTTTTTCAAAACCAATCAAAATTATTTATTTTCTGTAAAGCAAAACCATAGATCAATTTTATTTGAATACTACTTTCAAGAAAACTATAATGTTACTCAAGTTGTAAAAAGGTGCAATGTAAATCTTCAGGTTATTTTTGATTGAATAGGTTGTATTTTCAGCTCATCTCTGGTGACATTTCAAAAGTTGTGTATACTATAGACAAAAAAAATGTTTTGTCTTCCAAGGCACAGTTTCTACCTATGGGCTCCAGTCACCAGCTATCAAAATCAGAGAAGGTTTTGATATGTTACAGCCTTAATCTCTGGTGACAAACACACTCTGTGCTCTGACTTTTCTCATTAGGACAGATACAATACAGATAAATACCTAACCTACTCTTCATAAAATGATTTTTGTGGTTCTGTATTACAACTTGTTTCTAAAAACACAAGCATTTAAAAATAGTTGCAAATTTTCCAAGTAGCTCCTAGAAGTGGGAGTCATCAGATCCTTTCAATCTGGTAATTTTACGGAGAAGTATTGTTTACCATCAAATTCTTGCCGCTCTACTGACTGTTTGCCAGTTTCTGATTAAATGTTTTTCTCACATTCCCTTCTACAAATTGATCCTTCAAAATAAATAGGTATTATGAGATAAACTTTTAAAGAACTGCAATCAGGATTTTCAATTAAAAACAAAATATTCCTATTGTTAATAGGTTCATTCCATTTTTAAAACACAAAGTGATAACTGTGTCTTCTGAAGGACAATTACCATGGCTGAATTTTTGCTTTTCATTGTGGGTTTATTTTTCTTATCAGTATTGTATTGCATGTATTATATGTATTGTAATGTTACCACAATTTTGCAGTCACAAAATCTGACAACAAATTCTAAAAAGAGATGTTCAAATACTTCAAAAACATAAACAAACAAACTTCAGAAGTTTTTTGAACAGCTTATGCCCATGAAAAACCTCATTTTCAAGTTCTTGTTTCATGCATTTTACAGCCACCAAGTCCAGAAACAGAGGTAAAGCCATGTGGTCAAAAGTAAACTTTGCTGTTCAAATTTTGAATTTTAAATATAAAGTCATGAAACAAATTTAAAAAATGGTTTTATATTGTAAAAAAAGTGTATATTTCGGAAAAAAATAACAACTATTCACATGCAAGGAACAAAAATGTAAGACCCAAATTGTTAGGTAAGCTGGTTTTATGAGCTATTCACCCTACTCTGTTTCCTACAGCATCACAAAACGAGTGGCATTTCCTGGCACACAGCATAAAATCTGCCGCACAATCCAGTAGAAGTGTTGTTTCAATTCTTCTTAATATAAATTCTGGAAGTATGTAAATATATTTTAAATTTTAATTCTTCAACAATGTGCATTCATTATCAGAATTTAGCTCAAATCAATTTTTTTGTTACTGAATTTAAACGTATGACAAAACCTCCTGGGTATCTTTCTCACTCCATTTCTGAGCATAGCTTCCATTAAGATTAATGGCTGATTTGTATCTAATGGGAATATATATCTTAAGAAAGGAGCTGATGTAGAAGCAGAAATTTTAGTAGAAGTGATGAACAATAGAGGTCATGATTACAATAATTGTTGAATGAGAAATTTAACAAAATTCTGTGAAAGAAATGTTCCTTTCTTTAAACAAAAAGGCCACATGTTGACACTAATCATATTAGGTAGACCTGCTGAAGCTAATATTCCAAAGATTTCATTGGGGACCATTTTCCAGACTAAGACTGAGATTTCTTCACTTAGTATAGGCATAGCTGTACTACTCTCAGTTGTTCAGTGAGGCTGGGACTCCTCAAGGTTGGGTAGCTGAGTAGGGGTGGAAATTTCCAAGGGCAAAGACCTGAAACACCAGCTTAACATGAAAGATTGTTGCAGAAACTGGCCAAAAGTTTTCATCACTAGTATTGGTTTTACAATATAGATGATCTAAATGATACAATGATATAAACCACAAATATGATACAATGATAAAAATCAGAAATCAGTTTTGGCATTTAATGATTCTTAAATTATAAGAAAACAAATTTGAACTATGCTATCTGTGCCTATATGTACTTCAGAGTAGTATCCTCCTGGGTTTTGCCACTGACATACAAGCACTTTAAGGATTTATTTAACTGATCTGTCTTCAAAGTGAAAGCCTGATACAGAGCCGTTGGAGTCAGATGGAGTACTGAGCATAAGATCTGATTCAGGTCCTACATGGCTTCATTAATTTTAAAAGGTACAACGTTGAGAAATAAAAATTATATTCTAAATATTTTCATTTCTTGAAGTTAGAGGAACTTTTCCTGTTTTCAACCTTACTTTTTAATCCTGAAGGCATTTCTTCAGTGTTTATACATTTATGCTAATCATATACTACAGCCATGGGTTCCTCTATCAATATGAAATGTTTTGTACTTGCTGTTTTTGTGCATCTTGTATTGTTATGTGCAATATACAAAATAATGTGTCTAACTATGCCATTTATGCTTTTGAAAGAAAAAGCAAATTACTTACTGAAGAGAATGGCATTTGCATGCATGTGTGTCAGCTTTCAAGCCATTTCCCTCTACAAAATATTGCTTTCTACACTTAGAAAATGCATCCATCCATCAGTTACAAACCATTTCAAAGCACTTTATGAATCTACAGAGCAAAATGTACTTATCTTACATTGGCAGTGTCCCAGCTGTTACAAAATTGCTATTGTCCTAATACTTACAAGGCAATTTTAGCATCAGTTAATAATTTTACAGGATAGATAACTTCTAAAGCATTATAAAATGACAGACATTAAACAATAGCAACTTAGCATTTTTTGAAACAGTTCATGACAGCTTAAAAACTAAAGTGATTTTAATGTATAGTCTACGCAGCTTTAGTTTCTCATTGACAATTCCTTTAGAAGATAAAAATGTGAAAAATCCTTTTAAATAGTGGGTGAAAGAATAAAACAAATTTATCTTTAAAAGATATTCAGTAAAAATCTCAATTAGGAATAATGTCTCAAATCTTCCTGTACAGATAGTAGGTGACAAGAATTAGAATTTATTTAGGCAGAAAAAAAAATGATGGCATCATTTAATGGTAGGGTACCACAAAATAAAAAAGGCATATCTATTCATTAAATCTAATACAAAAAGGAAAATACAGTGAACAGCATTTTATATAAATCAGTATGCATTATTTCTCCTCAAAAACTGTTTTCTATCAATCTTAGTTTAAGAGCTTCAGTTAAAGGCAAATTCTAGTTAAATTGTTACCTTTAATCTTGTTTAAGTAGCCATTGTGGCCAAATGCTCACTTTTGGGTTAGACATTTATGATTTACCTAACGTACTGTACAATCTGTGATAGCAAAAGATTTGATGATGTGTAAAGTATAAACTGTTCTAAACAAATTAAATTAATTGATATTTGAGGTTTTACTTTGGTAATAACTCAAAAGAACCTTTTTGGTGCAACTAATGTACATCACAGTGGCCTTTTTTGTCAATGTACTTATTAAGTCAAACCAATTGTACCACTTGCACCACTTGCTGTCATATGGCACAGGTAATTGACCACCTCATCAAACCATAGCAAAAGGAATCCCTTAGTGCCTAATTACTACATTCTTCTATACTATTGAACACATTAAAGCAACATTAATGTATTGTGCTATATACATCATTACCCAATAGTGTTAGAAGGTCCTTGTACTGCAGAAAGGAGTTCTGATTGCAGTACATACAGCTATTTTCAACATTCTGCCAATTTAACTTTCAAAACACGTAGTATCTGGAAGAATTGTTTAAACAGGTATCCAAAGAGGAAATTTGAATTAATATGGCAGTTCTGCTTTATCCAAATATCATGAATGTTAGAAATTTGAGAAGTCTGCAAAGTGAAGCATAGAACAGATCTTAGGGCTCACCAAAGCAAATGGCTGAAGTGGTGACCCCAATCAAGAGAGAAATAGGTAATTCCTGACATACTACTACTCATTTATCCCCAGATGTTTTACCTAATGAAACATTATTTAAAACTTCTTGCATAGGCATAAAGCCTATAGAAGTGTGTTTAAATGTGATGGGAGAGAGTGGAGTTCTCTTTTCAGAGAATTCAGGTGTGTGCAGCTGCCATACCCATGTTAGAAAAGGTTTCTTCTTCTTTCAAAGCCATGCTCACATATGTGAGTCAGCATACCCTTGCTGGTTTACTCCCAGAAATAGGTCTGCAGGCCCAAATGTACAACTGAGCACAGGCAGGAGTACTGAATTGTACAGAAGTGAGCTGAAGACAAGGATCTCCAGAAGAGGTTGTGCCTATATGAGGGACAGTTTTTCAATAAGCATCTTTGTGAAAGATTACATGTACCATGTCATCACCTGAATTCCTTAATAGTCTGTTGCTTTAAAAGAATCTCTTCCTTTGAAGCAGTTGACTCATGTCATGAATTCTGGCAACACAAGATTGCTTTTACGGCTACATCTCATCTTTGTGACTGTCAGGAGACTAAGACCTTAGAGACAGCAGCTCTCCAAAAAAAAAAAAAATGTACCTGCAATCTACTACCTTCTTCTTCTGCTTCATGAAGAGGTTCTTGAGACCTATCTGCTACCTTAATGTTATGTAAAACTTCTAAAACTGACATTTTTAGATGGGTGTGTATGTATAGAGAGCAAGATCACCTTATTATGAAAGAAAATAAGGTGCAGAGATAGTTGCCATAACAATTTACTTTTTTCCAAATTACTATGAGCTGTCTCATCATCCAGTGATATCACACAGTGGTAAATAAAAACAGGTTGGTTTACATCCTGGTTTGTATGAGAAGAAGGTAAACTCTATATTGGCTAAACGTTAAAAAAAAAACAACAAAAAAAAAAAAAAAAAAAAAAAAACCAACAAAAAACCACTATCTGTACACTGCAATGACAATACCCAAAAGGTAACTGATGGAAATTTTTAGGAAGAATCACTTTCTGCCCAACCATTCTCTACTAATGTGTAGCTACTAGTATTTTGAGTTGCTGCCAAAGCCTGTCATTTCTGGACTCATAACCAGTTATCAAAGAACAGAGTGCATAGGAACCATTAGCAAGTACCTGTGAACTGCCTTCAGCCCCAACTGCTCTGACATTCCTCAATCCCTACCTTAGAGTCACTAGAAAAAAACTAAGAGTCCACAAGACTTCAAATCCTTCATCCTCTCTGGATCACTTAAAAAGAACAATTCTTCTGAGGATAAAATACTTTACAAAAGCCTCTTTCTATTCTCTGTCACAGCTTCAACTGGATGGAGCAGCCTCTGTGTTGCTCCAGAGAAGATCCAATTCCTTCAGACACTTACTGCGTTCTGTGCAGCGAGTTTCTAAGAGGGTTTTTGTCTGAATCCATTCTGACTGTAGAAACCATATTTTAAAATTTTCCTAGCTGAATGTATTTTCAAAACAGGTTAGGTAAACTATATTTTTCCCCAGAAAAGATGACAACTAACAACTTAGACCTCTTTATCTTGCTTTTTTTTTCTTCTCCAGTTTCAACTATTTCTGTAATAGATTCTACATTAATAATTAGCACCTGACTCATGTCTTCAGGTAATATTCAAGATACATTACTCACCAGTACCCCGGCAATTTCTGCATTTCCATCATAAAATATTTACTCTGTCCTGTATATATGCTATATTGCAACATTTATTCTTGGCAGAAATCATCAGCAGTTAATTGGTCCATACTTAGTATCTCACAAAGAAACAGTGACATTTTGAAAAATGTAAATTGTAGAGAAAAGGTGTTGATAAAATATATTCTAGAAATAGCAAACAAATTCATGCATGCTCCAGCCAACCATTTCAAGCTTCTGAAAATGACTGTTTTCTAGAAGCTGAACCTTTGTAAACATATCTTTTAATATTCTTTCATAATGATAAAGAATGATTCCCTCTTGCAAGATGCACAGAACGTATTACATTGCTACTGTTTTCTTGTATTGCCAGCATTTCAAGCAAAAGATGTGCTTACATTATCTCTTCCCTGCAAAAATTAACAACTGTTTGAATGCTGCCATGAGAAACAGCCATTCACAAAGTGGCAGGCAGGTAAAGGCAAAGTATGGAAATCAGAATTATGTGGCCATCACAGGGGAAATAGAGTAACTTGGGTGAAGCAACATTTTCAGTTCAAATTTCTAAATGAGAAGAGCGATTGAAATGCATATGTTAGCACCTTTGACCCTACTGTTACACAGCTTCCATAGTTACATAGTTACAAAGATCAGAAATCTGATCTTCAAGCAAAAATCTGTTTATACACAATGAAAAAACAGAATTAGTATGCATTCATATATCGATGCATACATGCATACATTTGAAACAACAAATATATTCTAATGTTTAAGGTGCTTTAAATGTTGAGATTGTCTTAAGTTTTTTTGAGGTTTTATACATTTCTATATAAATTAACATTTTCACTTATGAAATATTTTATAGTCATCTATATATATTCTAATAGTTGTTTTGAATAAGGTACATAAGTTGAGAGTCAAATTAGTTGGGATAAAATAAAAAATATCAAAAAAAGTTCTAATTGATAATTTGAAAATTTTGACTTCTTTAAAATGCTTTCCCTTTAAAAAAATCAATTTTCTTCCTGACTGAAATTTTCTCATAAAAGATACTTCCTCTTTTTCTATAAATAAGAATATGCCTGGTTGGTTTTTACTGAAGGTCATTTACTGGCAATTCTTTTTACCGATGTACTAGTTGTATACCATACAATTTGAATAGCTTCTGGAGCAGAGCTGGATTCAAGTAAATAAATCTTAGCCAGTCACACTATGTTAATTCTAGAAGTGAAGGCAGCTTGCATGTTTAACAACTTTATTCTGGTCATTGGGAATTATGTTATGATGCTACATTTCTTTGTCTATGTTTTAGTCAGTTTTTTTATATTATTATGTTCATGTAAAGGAAACTTGTCACAGACACAATATTCTCTTATTCTAAATAAGTTTTCTCACCCTTTATTTTACTTTACTCTTACCCTACTCCTTTATGCTTTCAGAATAATTTTAAAGTGATCTCAGTTTAACAAGAATAAAACCTGTAGTGTTCAATGTCCAAAAAAAAGCCATGTTACTGTGGTGCCACAAGATATTGGGGAAATTCCTTTGTACCTTGCTCAAGACTTGCTGGTTGGTTTCTCATTTTTCCAGGGGTATAAATGCTTTTTTATGCCGGTTTTTAGGAGTACCTTACAGGACCTTCTGTTTCTTTGAAGTCCTTTCAGCTTTTCCTTCAAGGCCAATGTCATTGTGAAGCTTTCGACAAGTAAATTCTACAGGTAAAAATAGAAATTTCCACATCACATTCTCCTAAGACTAAATATGTAGAAATTCAAAAAAAGATGAAGCTGCACTTACCACAGTTTGAATCTACTCTGCCAATCCTCTGCTTACCCTGACAGGACCAAAAATGGTGGTTTTCTGTTTGATTTCATTTTAAATTGGGATGTCGAGAAAAAAGAGACAAAGCGTTTGGGTTTTGTTGTCCCCTGATGATCTGGTTGCAAAAAGCAAGGGCCAACCATATGCAATCTGAATGTGTACATTTATAAAAGAAGGATAAATATAATAATCACAGACTCACAGAATAGTTTCATTTGGAAGGGACCTTAAAGACCATCCGGTTCCAACCCCTTTGCCATGGGTAGCGACACCTTCCACTTGACCAGCTTGCTCTAAGTCCCATTCAATCTGGCCTTGAACACTTGCAGAGAAAGGGCATCCACATGATTCATCCACACGATTCATCATAGCATAGACAAGGCAAATGGGTATAAATAAAACTGATAGTGATTTGTTGGTTTGTTGGGTTTTTTTCCATTTTCTGCATATCTTTCTAGTTTCAACCCTTCATTTAAATGCAGGGAACAAGATTAAACTGGTAAACTTTTCCTTTCTGCTTGAAGGCACAGTGAACCTCAAACATAGTATGAATGGTGCAGGTACCACATCAGATGGTCAAAAAGAGGCTAATGGCTTGTACTGTAGCTAGATGGTGTCTGAGACCTGGAAGCCCCTGTGCATGAGAGTTATCAAAAGCCCCTCAGGCACAAAAAAGAAAAGAATAAGTTCTGGCAGCATAGAAATAGAACTACCAAGCCTGACAGAGAGAAACTGGAAGTTGCAAGGAGGCATAAAGTCCCTACTACTAGAGATCATCCTTAACACCGGTGCCACAGATTACAGGTGTTGTTTTCCATAGCCAAAGCTAATTATTTGGACACTGGAATATTACTAGCATGGGATTTTTCCCATTCAGTCAACGACGACAACGAAACTTTTTAAAACATTTGAATACTCCGTTTTCCAAAAGCGATACTATTTTCTTTACTCATTCACAGAAACAAAAGTGCAACAAGAGATGAAAAATATAAATAAAATTTTATTTCACACCAAAAATATTTTTTCAAGCTAAGATATTTAGATTTAAAAAAAAAAAAAACCAACACACAGCATTTTTATAGTGAACGTAGACGTTCTTTGGAGGTGGAGACTACAAAGATTGATTTGGGTTTTATACAGTGAAATAAAGACTATGGCCTTATCTTGCCTGCCAACAGAGTGGAAATCTAGATGAGTGGCTTAAAATAAGGTATTGGCTTTTACTGGATGTCTCTAAAGTTATCTGCAAAGCTGTTTCTTAAAGATTTCCCAAACTGGATAAAGACTAAACCTTTTACAGATGTCTTACCATCAAAGACGAACTTATGACTCCTCATGAATACAAACTGGAGAAACTAACAGTTATGAACCATGTGAATTCAGCATCTGAGATATTGGAACTCCTAACAAATCTACACATTCAGTAAATAAAACTTTAATGTTTTGTTCTTACACACTTAAAGAAAATACACTGTTCTTTCACTTTGGAACAGAATGAACTCCCTTCCCATATTTGCAAGAAGAATGTTTGATTGCATATCTTGTCCATGACATTCACCTTCTCCTTTACAAAAGAAACACTGCATGTTTGTAACATGAACTCACAAGGTCTTGAGGATGCTACTCCACACAACTGGGTAAGGAACTCGGCTGCCTACAGGAAAGAATGAACTAGCTGGATATTTGCTGGCCTCATAGAGGTACAGTAGTAGACAGCACCACTAAAATGGGATCATCAAGAGGATACTTTTAGTCAGGAGCATCTGTGGTGATATAGTTCCAAGAGTCAAACTGCCAAAGACAAAATTCCACTTGTTAACTCAAACCTCATTTGCATCCTATGGGTCTTCTTGCAGCCTAATGTAAAAGAATCAAACCAATTGACCCCAAAGTGTGATATGAGTGGTAATACCACTAAAGAAATCCTCACAGAAAGGTATGCTTCTGAGTTTCTCTCCTCATGACAAAAAAAAAAAAAAAAAAATCTGCTTAGCTGTTACTATAACAGAAACAGATTCAAAACAATAAAGCAATGTTCTACAAGTGGCCAAGCAGTCTTTGCAAAGTAACGAATCCCACAGATTTCAGCCTGTAAAAAGTGCTGGGAAACATGTAGTCAGGCCCATGTTTCACGGTGAATGCCCTTTTCTACTGAGAACAAATTAAAAAACAACAAACAAGCAAGTAAAAACACAAGCTGTTCATTCAGGCTAACAAAAAGAACTCAGCTGTAGTTCTTTGGGGTTTTATATATTTGTAAAGAATCGTATGTTACTTTATAATTTACTTTTGTTTTCTTTATTTTAAAAATAAACCACCAAAAACCCAGGGAAAAAGAAGGAAAAAAGCACTCTGCTAGTAGCATTTCGTTTCTATATCCACATAATCTCACCTGCCATGTTGACCAACTCAGCCTAACTAAATGCCATTCTTTCCACAGGAAACAGGCTATACAGTAAGACGCTCATCTTCTCTACAGACAGCATGGAAAACATTGCCGGTCAATACTATGCAATACAGCAGATAATTATGAGCTGAGTGTCCAAATTATAATCAGTTTGACAAATGTCCACAAGCGTCTTCAGTCTATTTTATATTTTCACTAAGACAAGGCAATCATACAACCAGACAATTCCATCAGGGAAGCTTGTTAGCTGCTTAGTCTGTTAAACCCTGGTTGCCATAGCATCTAGAGTTGAAAAAGCTGCAGATTGGCATGAAAAAGCATGTCGACAATTGCCCTGTCACAGCATGCAAGCCAGGTCTGCTCAAAGGCAGCACACTACAAGTTTTCTTTCCCAGTTTGCACTACCCCATGCTGTTTAATAATATCCATTTACTGGTATTGGGATTGATCTAGTGCAGTGTAAAATCCGCATCTACTGAGATTTTGCTTTTTCACGTGGGGGAGATTCTTTAACAAATAACCACAGAACAATTAATTTATAAAGGAAGTATTGTAAAAATTGTAGGAGGCATATCTGATTTAACAGAGAAACAATCCAAACTTTTAATGATCAGATCTTTAGCAAGCTAATCGGTTCCACAATGCTAAAAAAAAAAAAAAAAAAGCATTGTTCAGATGTTTTCAAATAGTTTTGTTGCTGATAGTTCATTTCATCAAACTTCATAATATACTGCTTTGTATTTGGATTTTTTGTCATGAGAAAAATCTTAACATTTATTATGACCGTACCTTCTTTTTAATTGTATGCTTTCTATAATTAAATAAAATATATGGGTTACCAATTAAAGAGAATTCCATTCATAGTTACCATATTATAGTCAAACAGGAATTAGTGTAAGTAACTGAATAGCAGCAAAATATTTTTTCAGAATAAACGTATTGTGCAATTTTAATAGAAAAAGTTAACATTACTGGTAACGTCAAAGAACATGCTCCTTTTAAAAGTATATTTTGTTAGCACATTCATATTTACTCTTGAGTATGGATTGCTACATAATAAAAAAGTTCATTAGTCATCTTCATCAAAGTGTTGGAGTTACAAAAATAAAATTAAAAAAAGCACATAAATACTGGGCTTTACCCAAGTGTTTCCTATCAAAAGTTTACACTTGGTTTATTCACTTTCCCTTCTATTATTGGCTTCTAATCTGTTCTGTCACTTCATTTTACTTTTCCTTCAATGCCACAACTGAAGAAAATCTTGAAAACTACATACCCAGGAGCACAATTAAACTGGCAAATGCAAGAGGATTCTGACATGGATCTTTTCCCACATTTTCCAATAGTATTGTTTCACTTTTTAATCTATCAATATCATGTTTTACTACAGCTCTCACTGTCAGTTCTTTTCTCCTATTCATTACAGGTCTAGATATAGAATTAGAGAAAACATAGGAGAAGTTACACCTTTCGGCAAAATTAACAGTCTGTTAAACTGTTCACAAGAAGTAAATCTTTTCAAAGGTAGTTTTCTAATGCTTGCTTATGATCTCAGTGACAGCAAACATCACTAAACCTTTTTAAAAAATTTTAGTTGAAATTTTTACTCTAAGCTGCCATGTGAATTGCAGAAACAAAAAATTTTCAGATAATAATAATTTTATTGTCATTTTTGTTACACCACACATTTAATCTCTATGATATTTGTATTTGCTTTGATTTTTCTTCTTCCTTGTACTAATTTTGCAACTTAACTGCAGTTGTAACTATGAAATTTCACTGATTTTTGGCACAGGCTGACTTCAGAGAACACTATTTTTTCTTTGAAATACTTGTCTGTGCATATTTATAATTTTAGGGTTTTTTCTTAATATTGAGAATATTTCTGTATGTGTTTTGCTGGGAATTTTTAAGCATCTTAACAGAGTACTCTCTAGCTGACACCACAGACTACAAAGTGCTATCATTCAGAAAAACTAGTTGTAGCTTATTAGCTTTTTGACTAATTAAATACTGTTTATTAAAGCAATCATGCAATTATCTGCTCCAAACCAAAACAAAAATCACCATTTTTGGTGCAGAACCTCTTAGAAAAACAGCAGATCTTTTTTAAGACTGGTTAAATGACAAAACTATCACCTAAATAAAGGATGTAGTTGATCATATAAATAAAGCAGCAGCAGAATGTAGCTTAGTGTGCAGGTAAACTTTTTGGCCCTTCAATTTCCCCTGTCTTTATGATGTTTCTCCTAATTAAAATAAAGAACTGCAGGATTATGTTGCAAGTATAAAAACACGGTTCTTTTGGAAATCCTCAGATGAAAGGCAGTATGCAACTATGAGGAGCAGTGTTTTCACGTTAGAGTTCAGAAGTGAGGCCCAAGTATTTTCTTCTACTGATTTTTGGGTGAGTAAGTAGACACACATGCGTAATTCTGGACAAACAGAGGAGAGCACAGCAAGAGAAAGCCTGAACGCAGCGCAGCTTTACTTTACTCTGATAGTGACTCTCATTGTGGACCCTACGAGGAGCGCTAGAAGTAGGTGGATTGTGCCGGAAAAAGGTGAGTGCAGTTGGTAGCATGCTAACTTGGATGCCCCACACAACTTCGGGAGTCTCTGCCCGTGATGTAGCAGGATGACTGTGCACCAGTACATTGAGGGGAATACGACTGAAAGACTCCAGCCTACCAGTCAGGAAAATCGAGGAGTATATCAGCAATGTTCCTTCACCAGAGCCAACATTTTCTGCAGATTCTCAAGCTGTGTGAGAAAGAAATAATCTCCTTTGCTCCCTGAATATCCTTTCTGAGGAGGAAATGAGTCAGGCTCTGTGGGCCATCTCCTCACAGAAGCCTTTGAAATCCACTGAAATGGGCATATGTTGATTTGTAAAAGCTCAAGTCAGAGTTGCTAAGTTCCCTCTGGTTGTAGTTAATTCTTCTTTGACATCCCTATTTCTATCAATAGCAACAAATTGGCCCTAATGCTGCAAGTTCATTTCAGACACTATTTTTATATGGCTGCTGGTTAGTAGAGTAAACACGCATTGCACAGGGTCACGTTATGCTTTGCAGGCACTGCGATGGGTGGTAGAGAGGAAACCCTTCCTGTCCATAAATGAGAAGCGTCTACAAATGTGAAGTCCCTGGACCCACTCAGGATCCTTGCTGTACTCTGGCCTTTGCCTATTATTCCAAAGACTGTTTGCCTCCTTCCACATCTATTTCATTAATACTTACTCAGTGCTATTAAACGTACACAAGAATTTATTGTGCAAAAAACTCCATTTGCATATTTTTATTCTAAATTTTCTCTGCTACTTAAAATAAGTAGTGACAGATTATCGCTTTGGTAGACAATACACAATTTACACTAAATACTATCCTTCTTGTTAGGATACTTATTTAGAAACATGCTTATACCTTTTTGTCTTCTAATTAAAGCAAAAGGAAGATTAAAATAGAAATTATCACACTTGAAATTCACTGACAGAAAAGAGTGGTTTAAAATAACAGTAAATACAGAGCTTTTACAATAGATGTGAATGATACTGCAAGTCAAATAGTTCTTTAAAACTCCCACTGCAAATTTCCTCGTAAAATAGATTTTCTTTTTCTTAAATCTGAACCTTTTCTACAGTTTCTGTGAAGTCAAATAGCAAAATAAAACTCAAATAACAGAACCATTCCTATCGAGTAAAAAAAGCATTACTCTGTAGTAGCTTATATTTTTTCTGTTACATTTTGTCTTATTGTAGAATTTTCTTCAACTGGCTGAAAGCACATTAACTGCTAGATAGGCATCACACTGATGTCTCCATGCTGTAGCTTACAGCCGTGAATTTGCTACGATCTGTTTAATCATCAGTGTATTGATTTTCCTCAGCTTTCCTTCATTTTAGCCCCATAGCAGGCTTCTGTAATTTCCTTTGGACAAAGTGTAACCAAACTGTGCTAAGTGATGTTGATTTGCAGGCAAAAGTAAAGGGGTAAATATAAATTAACAAGCTATAAACATTTTACAAGTGGGGAGTCAATAAAAACAGTGTCTGCAGTTCTTTAAAAAAATGATTTGAAGCAGATTGTTAACAAAAGTGTCCAAAGAAACTGACATGAGTCTGAGAATAATTTTTGCGCTTTGTGATTAAGAATTGATCAGTCTAAAAGCCTCTGATGCAACTGAATCACCCATAAGCTGCTGGACTGAAAAGGCTCAGCAGGGGCTGGTATTTGTTTGTTAAACTCCCATGATTCCAAGTAGATAATTGGTCTGTGAAGTTCATGGCAGAATCTGAATTTGCTTTCTTGCTTCCCAGCTGGCTGAGCACTGGTTTACAGACTTCTGTGTACAAATTTAGCCAGCAGCAAACCTCACATCTTTAATGTAAAAGGTGTTTTGTTGTGTTTTTCAGGTGCTGAGTGGAAAACCCACACTCCAGAAGCTCATTAAAAGGGCCAAGTTACAGTACAGTTTTATTTCTGTCAAAGCGTTTCAAAAAGCAGTGACAAGGATTAATATGTTTCTTTGGTACTGGAAAAAGCCTGATACGATCCCTTGTGAATTTGATCATCTGTTTCGTTGCCTGTATAAGATTCAATATCCTATTATATCCTGAAGTTACAGCTGTAAACCAAGGCTGATAAGAATTCAGAAAGCACTGCCAGAGCCTTTGGAGAACTAATTGTTTTATTAAGCAGCATCTTGTTTATTTGCAATTTATTTTATACGTCACTCAGAGAACCAACTCATCTTTAAAATGATAAAGCATGATAAATCTGCTGTACATTATCTGTGACAGGCACTATATTGTATAAATATGTACAAGAAAAGGAGTTAAAAATCTCTCAAACTGTTAGTTTGATTCTGTTGTTGCTTATGAATAGCTATTTTTGAACATTTATGGAATTCCTTCCAAGGCTTTTCATAATTCTGACAGTAAACTCAGATCTACAGATTGCCTAAAAAGTCATCTCCATCTGAAGATAGAACCTGACAGAGTAATTGCGTGCTCTGGCCTGATATGGGGAAAGCATCCCTATGCAAACACTCAAGAGATTCACAAAGACCCCCTCCTCCAGGAGCAGAGGTAGCCCTGGTTCTAGAAAGTGCTGTGTGAATGGTGCCCTCTCCTGAACGATGGGCAACAGAAAGGGACACCAGATCCCTTCCAGCAGAGATTAATACTCATGTCAAAGCTCCTCTGGAACCCTGAGCCAACGCATCTGAGGATAAAGCTTTATCATTGCCTCTGATACCTTTGTGATCAGACCCGCAAGCATTACAAAGAATTACAAGATACTATTTTAAATCACAAGCTAGAACAGATGGGCTTCACTGCATATTTATGAACTACCAGTATAATGGGATCATTTCTGGGAGTAGGAGGGAGAAGGCTGAGGTCCACTTCCATTTACTTAGGATTTATGTAGGGAACAAATAACGCTGTCCTTTAAAGAAAGCTTGCTTCATGTTCAGGTCTGAAGCGGGGCTCACTTTTTTCCTTTTTCACATCTAGTAAAAGGCATTCATATGGTTAGTTCCACTGGTTTCATGGGAACATGCACAAGAAAAAACACTTAATCATTGATACTGGGGGTGGAGTTTTGGTTGTTTGTCTTTTTGCTGTGATTCATTACTGTGTGTGTGAAAATATCTTTCAATATACCGTAATTCAAAGCCCACACTCTTATACAGAGAAGGATTTAAGGACTGCACATAATCAAACACATATAAAAGATACACATTTTAGTGCATGTGTCAGAAATTAGACAACAAATCCACATTCTTCTTAACAGCAGTTCTTATTTCTAATTTCTTAAGTGTCACACCAGCATTTTAACCCATAATTGATTGTATATCATTGTCTGTGCAACACATAGCTAAACAGACCCTTGTTTGCAGCTGGCAATTTATTGCCCTCTTGCATTACAACAAAGAAACCCAAAATGGTAGCCAAAGAGAAAACTGCCAGTCAAAACACTCTTGCTCTCTTATTCACACTGTTGCTTTCTACCTCCACACTCCATTTTTCTCTAACAACAAATTTAACTTATGAATGAGAAAGGTTAAAGAAAAAATATTTAGTTGCCAAAAACATGGCAAAAATATTATAAAAAGATCTGTTACTGTTAAACACTGTATGTCCTTAGAAAAATGCTAGGAACCACAAGAGTTACACTTTTATCTAAGAGGTAGCATATGTGCCATATAATACATATGTTGCAATCACAGCAACTTATTTTGCATGAACAGCAGCAAACTCTGAAAAAAAAAATGTCCAGTGCTCAAATGAAAGCTGTCATCATGCCTTCATTTTAAATATGCATTCAAAGGAGAAGCAGTTTTGTATACTTTCCCTGACAGGTTGGGGTTTTTTGGTTTTGTTTTTGGACAACAGTACCTGTTAGAATAAAAAGAAAAGAAGCACATTTATATTTTTTTATTATAAGATGATTTGAACAGTTCCATAATGTCACCATTTTTATGCAGAATATGGTATATGTTGAGTTAAAATAATTATTCTTGTTCAAGTGCTCTTACTTCATTCTTCCAGTGATCACTTAAAGTAAGGGTTCACGATTGCCTTATAACAGATACTAAACTGTTATTCCCTTTAAATATTTGCTATCCAGACATTAACAATTTGTACAATCTCTTCATTTATAAAAAGGAACTACAAAAAAATCCTGGAAGATTCTGGAAATCATAAGCTGTGTAGCTAAATACTGAGTATTAAGTATTCAGCACTCCCTATTCTGCACGACTGTTAAGGGTTCATTTGTGCCATAATAAAGCTGTTTTAACCCTGTCCTCTTATAATTTGACCCTTGCCTTCGTTGAGGCTCTGTTGTACTAGCACTGTACATTCATATAACCAACATCTCTGTCCTAGACTGCTGCCCACCTGATAATAGACTCATATCTCTCTCCCAAGCCATGCTTTAAAAGTGGGGATGGTCTTACATAAAGTGGAAAACAAGAGTTCACAGAGCAACAAACCGTCCAGAGGGCACGGTGGTGGAAAGACTTCTACAGATCCTGAAATCTAGATCACTCTTTTCATACACAGCAACATGAATTAATCTCAGGAACTTAACACATATTAAAACCAGACAGATTTATCTCTATATTCCTCCTATTAGAAGGCTGTATCCAGAGCCTTTATGCTGCCAGCAATGATGGCAGATAGCCCAGCTACCAGCCTTTGCAGGTTACATTTGCTTCAGACCTTAGACAAGAATGATTGATATCAGCTTTTTCAGGGAGGTCTTCTTCTTCAAAAAGCATAATGGCAGTAATCATAGAGTTTTAAGATTTGATTTATTAAACAGCATATTGATTTGAGTTTGTGTACTATAAAAATTGAGTGCAAATGAAACTAACAAAGACAAACTGTATCTCAAAGCATTAATTTTATGCTACATTCTTACAAAATAACCCCAAATTATCCTGAACTACAGGACAAGTGTGTTTTGCTAACTAGACATGTTGGTACGGGTTTAGATATATTGGTATTCACTCTTAGTCTTATCACTCTGAATCAAATGCTCTAGACCCTCAAAAGGCATGGCGACACTTAATTCCAAAAAAGACTTTCCCCTAAATTCTTGTGATCTCAAATTAGCAGTGTCTTAATATTGAATTAAAAGCTCATGAGAAATTTTGCGTTTTGATTCAGAAGTTAATTTGACCACCAAGTACTCTTACATAATTGAAAAGAAAAAGAAACTTTCTGCTGTCCAGCCTTAGGGAGAAAAAGGGGCACTAACCACAGCCATGTTATTATATTTGAAGAAAATGTATATGAAAACAGAAATTCTATAAATTTTTCTTAAGACTGCGTTACTGATTATGCTCTATTGATTTGGAGTCTTTCCTGGCACCGAAATGTTGGATATTTATTTCTTTTATTCTGAGTTGTCACTTAGAGTAAATACTCCTAAAGCTTCTGAGTTGCTACAAAATGCCCCTATAACTCTAGGTTACCTTTTCTGAAGCTAATTTTTTTTTTCATTAGAAAGGACTATGTGACCACATCAAAGTAACATGAACACCTTCTCCATAGATCCACGTCACTTTGTTCTCAAAACTGGGGAGAGGATAAATAAGATTTCCAAAGTAAATCCTTTAGGAAAATGTGAAAAGATAGGTAACTACAACACAATTTCAAGGAAAGATAAGTGCATGATACTTCACAAAGAAACAACTTTCAATTCTGTGGAGGACAAAAAAAAAAAAAAAAAAAAACCCACAACATTTTAAAAATAATTTTTAAAAAAACTTTCTGAATCCTTTCTCTCTCCAAAAAAATAAATTGACACTCTAAGAGATTTTGCAGATAAACACACTTTTACTTCTAAGAAAGCTACCAGACCCTGTAACTTTACATCATAGTTTTTCTCCTGACTGTTTGCCCACACTGCCTTCACAGTCACCGCAGAGTCTCAATGACGCATAGAAGCACACAGCCAGGACAGTGATGGGGAAAGCACTCCGTGACACGAAGCCCTACTCCTTGGTCCTTTAAAGCTCTTGCAAGCGCAAGTGTTACTTCTGGCAAACAGATGAAGAGTCCTCCACTGACAGGCTACACAGCTGCTCTTTAGCCACATCTTTGTGTGTGAAATACAATCTCCAGAGCTTTCACAGAGCTGAGCTGCTGAGCCTACCTATTCAAACCGGGCAGTGGAGTGAGACAGAGGTTTTATTCAGTGCTTAAATATGAAAATTACTGTAATATGCATGATGGACAAGGACTTGGAGAACAGTAACTCCGATAGATCTGAGTATTTGCACACATACACATTCTATTCAAAGCATCTGTAGGCTATAGAATGTTATCAGAAGACTAATATATCCCAATCAGACGGGATTTATTTATAGAGAACGCTCTTTTCGCAGTGTTAGATGCCTCATTAACTTGATTCAGCTTGCACACAGCAAAAATATTCCCTCCCTCTTCAGATTTTTGATAGGGAATTATAATTTCTTGTTTCATTTGTTAAAATCCTTTTGCTATGAGGACATTTCAGAAATGCTTTATTGCACATGACTTTTTAAAATGCCAGAGTATTCATTTTGACCAAAAGGCTCTCCTTTTGCTGATTTCCTCTTAAGAGAGATACCAAAGAGGATTGTCCTATTTCTTCTTTTCATTTGCCTCTTCCAGAAACCATTAATAGCCAACATTTGATCCTCCTACACAAAAGTTCATGATAGCAAAGTTGAAAGAGTGAGTTATACATCGTGCTATGAACTGATTATAACTTTGGTATGTCACAGCTACTGTCACTATAAAGCTGAGGGAAATTATACTGTGAGGATTTTATCTAAATGTAAGTACAAACTAATTCCTGGAAGATTTAGGGCATCTATGGGTTTAGAAGATTTAGAGATTTTAAACTCAGCATTTCAAGTGAAGGTTTACAGGAGTTATCATCAGAACCTGATCAGGAGAAAATGGCAAAAGAATATAACTCATTTTTGGTAGTTCGTAATTTTTCTCTCAGTTCCATGAAGTAAGATCCCTTCCTCACTGGTTTCAGCTCCAGAGCCTGCTCTCATTACTGATTGCAATTAAAGACAAAGCAAAAGGAAAACATCCAGAAAAATATATGAACCTGCAAATGCATTGAGTTCACTGAATACCAGTCATATGCTTACCCCACAGACAAGGTCTCTCTAATGACTGGAATGCAACAAGGATTAGAAGTTGAGGATGTTGTTTTAAAGAAATAGATAGGCAATGCATTCTTTAGAAGTTACAGTTCACTTATAGCTTGATTTTAAACTACTGATATCAGTTTGCTTCAGTGGGTTACTAATCAAACTGCTATCTTAAAATCTTTCAGATCAATGAAACCTCCTTTTTTAACAACTCCTAGAAGAAAAAACAATGTTTACACATGTTCTAACCATT
>NW_009609207.1:160289-167062 GCF_000690535.1 Cariama cristata
TCCTGCTACAAGCCTCATTCTCTTTTCCCAACCGTTCTGCCTTTTCAATACCTGAATACAGAGAACTGTCCTTTAGGAACAACTTCTGGAATTTCTTTTTGAGTACCACATGGGAAGGTGACATGAAAATAATCCTTTCCATCAAAGGTAAGTTAGTTGCTATGCTGCTCAAAGGAAGATTCCGTTCTCTAAGAACATGTGCAAAACAACCTTTATTTTAAAAACACAGTAAATATGAAGTCAGTTTTAGTCTCAAGAGTAATCTGTAGGCCCGTTGTCTAAAACAAATAACACAGTGTTGCTGAATGTTGTGATTTTGTTGTAAACTGTCATGGTAATTTGGTGGTTTATTAAAAACAAGAATTAGAGTTATGAAAGTTGTGGATCTTAAATGCTACTGATTTTTTAAAGTTCACTTCTGTGTACTAAAAAAGCAGTTGAGCAAAAAGTCTTGATCTGAATCAATGTGAGCCAAAAGAACCATCAATATCTCCACCTCTATTCCTATGTCTGTCTCTGCCTCTATCTCTACCTTTCTCTCTAGTTGTGTCATTAGTTCTCTTTCTCTCTCTCTTCAGCTGGGTCACATTTTTAAGGACAATCTCGTGATTTATGCACCCACTACATAGCTCTTGAATATTTCAAGTATGTGCATAATATTCTGGAATACAAAGGACTTTGAAACACAGATTATTACAGAGTAATCAGTTATCAGAGATGCTCTGATCTGTGGTAAACATGTGTCTGAGAAATCCCATAGCACACATGATAATGACAGTGAGCTATTTTAAATTAGCTTTGAGCATAAAGGCTCAAACACTTAACCTGGAGCAGCTGATGCATGACAAATCAATAATTATGCTAATTTTATTGCAAAATTATTTCTGCTCAAGCTTTTTCAGTTAGACAGGGTAAAGAAAGTTATGTGTACATTGCAAGTACTGTTTAGCACCATTTGGGTTAGAAAGGGAACTGATTTGCTGAATGCCCTTCAGCAACATTCTTGGTGTCGCATAATCCAGAGGTGACAAGGATTTCTTAGGCTGTAAATGCCCTGGTATGACACAGAATGACCAGGCCACAGACCAACCTCTCTCTAAGCAATATGAAAATGTTAAAGATGTCTTTCTTAGCCAAATGCAATTTATTTCTGTCTTTAAGAATACTTTTTTTGCATTTTGGCAATAGCGTGATACTATGTTTCTGCCTGTATTTCCTTCCTTGGTGCATTAAGGTTGATAAGCCTGTGCAATTTCCTCAACGATGAACAAACCTGCCATACACTGTTTAACCTAAAACATATAGCAAGGATAAAAACAGCAGCGGTTCATAAATGAGCCTGAGTTTCCATGGAGGTACTATAGATCTTGCTTGTGTCTTAATTAGCTTCTCTGCTCTTTAAAAGTACATTCTGGCTAATCTGATGGTCTACTGACAGTACAGATTGGTTTTATAAGCATGGATTCCTGTTTCTTCCTGTATATAGCGACTGAGATGATCAAGATGATCAAAAGCAGAACCTGCAGTCTGCTTCTGCAGTCTGAACCTGCTGATGAAACTACATACAACACTCTCCAAATGAAATTTGTTCAAATACGAGGTTCTGGAAAGTGGGTGTAACAATAATAATAATAATAATAATAATAATAATAATAATAATAATAATAATAGTATTCAGATATTTTAGAAGAAACTCTTAGGTTTTTTCTCCAAATTATTAGATTAAGGGAAACTAATGGTATTTTTCTCTCTAATAGCTCCACAACTAATGTAATCTTAATTAAAATCTTACCTGTAAGGAATACAAGATGGTTGCAATCAGCTGTTTAAATTAATAAAAGAGATTGTATAAATTAATCATTAAATCTCTCTACTACAATATATTTATGGTACATTTGTAACAAAATCTGGATCATTACCACATAAAAGCCAGCTAAAAAAGATAGATTCTCCAGAAAGCTTGTGAGTTTCAGCAGTCCGAGAGAAATTTTCCTTTTATCCCCTATTTTCATCTGTTTACCTCCTCAACAAATTATTCCAATGGCATGAGAGCCTCCCAGTCGTATTTTCCAGCTTCTTCATGTACCTGTATATACCTTCTTCCCTGGCTTACAATAAATATAATCAGCATGGCCCAACCTTTCCGAAGGATCACCAGCAAGATTGATAATTTACAAAAGAGTACTTGAGATTGTTCTGATACCTGATCAGCTCTTATATAAGGGAAGGTTCCACTAGGCTTTTAATATATGAATTCTATAGGTAGGCTTTTTAAATACTGGTCAGTCTTCTCCCAACCAAGAACTCCAGTTATCCTCAGTTTGCAAACAGTGCGTTCTCACTTCTCTCTTGATTTTGATTCGCTTCCTTATTATCCTGTCTCAGCTTCACGTTATAATGTCTTGTCTTGTCGCGTATGCCAGACTTTGCAATGGTTTTATTACCAGCCCAGAAAGCCCTAGGTCTGGATAGCTTCTTCCCTAGTGATTTCTCTTCAGAATAGACTCAGACAATTTTTAACAAAAAAATGTATCCCTTTTTGTCTTCTCTGGAGCAATGATATATCATTCTGTATTGCACCACAGTAAGTCAGGCTTATTTTCTTCCATGCTATAGAATACTGCAAAAGTAGCCAGAAAATGTTACAAGGTATTCTCTGTGTGGCAAACTGGTGCTGTTGCTGGGGGAACTAACCTTCATTTATGGTATTCCACTTTTTCTCTGAATACTAATCCAGGATCCTTGTGTATATTGTTGTCTTCACAGTTTCCGGGGAGTTTCTCTGTTAGCAGTGCTCCCATTGCCAGAATTTCAGGTCTTAGATTTGTATGAGGGTATGGTCTCTTTTGATTCAAAATAGATTGCCATTATGATAAATTTATTTCTCTGTAAATACAAAAATAACACTTGACGTAAGTCAGATGATAGCATCTAACAGGTAACTACTAGCGGCCAGTCACCTCTGTTTTAATCACTGTTAGATTCAATGGTAACAATAATTGTGTTCACTAGAGTTATTTTAAAAACAGGTTCAGATAACAGAGGCTAAAAATGTGTTTCCTTGTTAGATGTGTTAGGCTACTGTGAAATTATTCCTCCTGTCTCTACAGAGCAGTCTGAAGCAATAAAAAAGTGCCAAGAGGTTTGGACAACATGCGCCAGTGGCACTCAGATACTCAAGCAACAATGTGGGAGTTCAGATAGACAGCCAGATAGATGGACCTCAAAGAATCTTGTGTTGATGTGGTGGTATTCATGAACTAAAAGAGCAGCCCCCACACAGCCTGAAGTGAGTCAGCCTGATTATAAAATGCAAGAGATGCAGCCTCCCACATCTGACTCTAAATTCCCATTCGTTCTGCTAAAAAAAAATTATTCGTTTGCGCAATCCAGTTTAAAGATTGTTAAACACTTCTGTGGTCAGTGTGAGCCACAGCAAAACATGCTCAAGCCTTTAGACACTACTGTTTACTGGATTAGGCAGGAAAAGATTTTTTGAGCCATCATAGTGGGAATTAATTTTAAAAGAAGGACATGAATCAATGTGTCTAAGCAGCAGAAGCAGACTAGAGAGCCATAAAGACTCTATGAGGAAAGCTGCAAAGGATTGTTTTCATAGAAAACCTGGGAGGAAGAATGTTTGGGGGGCATTTAGATGTGGAAAGGTAAATAGCTGGTCAGATCTGGAGGAAACACAAGAGGAAAACATGGGGTGCTCTGGTTCATGAACTATCATTTACATGAATGGCTTCCCTATGCGTTTTGTCAGGTTGCCGCTAGCACTTTTCAGTAGCCATTCTTCAAACTGGAAAAAATTAATGTATTTCAAGACATATTAAATCCAGGCTGAACAGCAAGATTAAATCAGGCTGCACTTCAAGGAACGATGTTTGAGAACAAAAGTACTTCATTCCCTTCAACTTATACTGCTGAGAAAGTGAAAGAACATCACAAACATAATGCCAGAATACATTAAGTACTAGTAAGGCAAAACAAAATAATTTTTTGCTTACCTGCTTACCCCATGTCCAGTCCGATGACTTCTGAGTTGGATCCTTTAGAACTGGGGTCAAGGCATCACAGTCAACTCCACAACGTTCACTGCCATGTGTACTCCTCCCTTATAGTGACTCTCACTGCTTCACTTGTAGCCAGTCTTACCTATATGCATGCAGGGATTGTGGTTTGGAGAAAACATACTATAAAAGGCACTGCAGGATTAAAGGCTGTATAGTATTAAAGACAGTGCAGTATTAAAGACTGAGTAGTATTAAAGGCAGCAATGGTTGAAAAAGTAACTGGCAAAAATGAGATGTACTTTGAGAGATGTGCTTCTGTAGTTCTTAGTCAAATCTTATTTCAGATTCAGTTTTGTCTCATTTCCATTTAATTATGATTTTGGATTGTATCCCTCTAAATCTGTACTTCATTATTACCACAGCATATCTGGGCTTTTTTGAATGGCTCTAATTGGCATCTTTGCTGGCAGTCTCAACAAAGAGGCCAAAGACCGAATGTGCATGGAGAATGAATTGTCACCTTCTTTCAAATTGTCCTTCTTAAACAGGGCAGAGACACACTGGAGAAGCAGGGCTTGTGATCCCTGGTGGTGCCGAACCTGCTCCCTAGAGACAGACTGGGGATGTGACTGTGCATGGACCTCTTCCTGCTAGCAGCCCACCCACCATCCATCAGCCAAACTCCACTCCAAGGACCCTCACACACAGCAGTTTGCAGAACCAGAGTGTAGATGAGCAGTGGACTTCACCCTTAGAGGGCTGTTAATCTTGTCATTTTTGAAAGTAGTAAAACTCAAACATGCAATTAAAATGTAAATGTCCAAATACCTGCTACTTTCAGCTTCTGCTGCAGTATAAATTGGATGAAGCTCCATTCATATTGAAATGTAAAAGCAAAACATAAATCTAAAAGGGAAAAAAAAAACCGACCAGCTTGGAAAAAGATAACATTTTTCATCTGTGTAGAAGATAATGATACAATATTCAAGTTTTCCACTCTAAAGGTAATATTTTTTGTCTAAGTCAACATACTTTACCATTTTTAAACTTTTCTCATCATATTTTTGACAGCAGGTTTTCCAATTTTGACAGCTTTTAAAAAGTAATTTTAACAGACGAGTGATTTCTCCTCTCAGCAAAGTCAGATTATGTGAAATGTCAATGTAAAAACTATATACTGTGACACATAATCATTTTTCATTGAATTTACTTATTAATTTTACTTGCTATTGCTAATAAAATGTAAGTGCTTAGCTAATTGTATTGCTTATTTAAATTTTTTAAAAGAATGTATTTTAAAACTGCATTTTTTTCTGACTATGAAATTTCTCAGAGGCAGCTATAATTTGTCACCCTTCTAATTTATTTAAAGAAGAATTACTATTACAATTGATATTCCCAGCTGAGCGGCCAAAGAGTGAATCAGCAGGGAGAGGTTAAAACAGCCTTTCATCCATAAGGATGTGCTCTTTGTTTTAAAGGTTGGAGCATATCTACAGGATTTTACAGGAAAGTTTCTTTAGACATGGTGCGTGTACTCCGTAGAAAGCTGTAGAATTTTGTTACCTGTGCTACCAGTCAGGCACCTTTGGTAAGAGTGAACTCTGCAAGGGGTGGGAGGTGGAATCAGAAAGGGAACGGACAGCTCGAAGTTTTCACTTCTAAATCAAACTCAGCTCATGTGAGGCATAAATGAATTGGACCCACTTTTACCTCTAAAGCAATACAGTTGTTCTAAATCTAAGTTTTCTATTTCTGTGCAGTGAATTTTATTTGTAATTTTCTACACCAGAAATCCAAAAGGATTATCTATTTCTACTCTATAAGTCTAAATGCAAAAAAAAAAAAAAAACAAAAACAAAAACAAAACAAAACAAAAAACACAAACAAAAAACAACACACCAAATCAAGCACCTCATGCTCTCAAGATCGGTACTATAGGTAGAGTATGCCTTCAAAGCCTTTGGGGTGTAAGCTCAAAGTCACAGATTCACTGCAGTTTCACACACCTGTAACAAAGACTGGAATGCAACCCTAGCATAAAGTTCTTTCTTTATTTGTCTCACTTCATGCAGGAAAATACTTTAGTACCTGAGAGAAAGTACCCAGATAAGAGAAAATTAATAAGAAATAAAGATTTTCCCTCTTTATTAGCCCTTAAACTATCAAATAATCTTATGAAGTAAGGAGTATGTCTCCTAGGAGGAAAAAGTGTCAGTCCCTGTATTTAAAGTATTTCTATATCAGCTCAACTTAAGTGTCATTACAATCTATTTTGTATTCCATTTTGATCCAACAACTTCATATGTCACTGGGTGAAAAGTATGCTTGCATTTGAAACCACTGACAAACTTACCATGATGTAGGCTGCTCCTCCACAGCATTAACGTAAAACAGTTCTAAATCAAGCAATGTTCAATTATCCCTGAAAGTACAGATGACTTAGTTCTTCGTTAACTTAATTGTTTTCCAGTAAAAGTGAAATGTGCTGTATGCAAATTAAATAATACCAAGTGTCAGCACTTAGAAGAAATGCTCATTTAGCTCCAGTAGATTTTTTTGTTACAATTTTTTTCATTTATTTTATAAGAAATTGTGTTTGTCTTAATTTGTTCCAAACACAATACGATTGTGAGACACAGTGCCTGCTGGCAAAGTTGGAATTGCTGTCAGCACAAAATGGCAAACTAATAATAAATGGTGGTAAAATATTTATGTTATAGTTTACTCGGAAAATGAATGCCGTTTTCTATT
>NW_009609207.1:167093-181171 GCF_000690535.1 Cariama cristata
CTGCTTGAGACAGCACACAATAACATAGTTGTTTTCAAAATAAGTGGATAGGATTCTAAATGCTGTGGTGGCTTATCTTGTAACCATCAACTGGAAAAGAAAAAAAAGAACAATTTATAAAAATAGAGCCTTTTACTAGCTCCAATTTAAGAAATTTTAACTGGGAGTACGTAGTGCAGTAATTAGTAGCATCTCACATTCAATGTCATCGGACACTAGTCTGATAGATCAAACGCTTGTGTATGTGGCCTACTTACTTAGTTGCTCACTCATAATTTTCAATAACAGTGCTGTTCTCATACAGGGAGGGGTGGTCCAGAGCCACTAGAGTGCTCTGCAGGATGGTGATGTTCAAGTACAACACTGTGTTTATGTACTCCCCAAAGTGTATCAAAGCTCAGATCCACAGAAATAAAAGAAAAGTCAAACAAAACAAGCATTAGACTGCGTAAAATAAGGTATGGACAAGGCAAACAGGTGAGGCATTGTTTAGGTGGCTAAGGTAGATCAATATCTATGCTTGCAAGCCAGGAATTCTGCCTGCTTTCCTCTGGCACTGTGCAGATCATCTTACGGCCTGCAGACAGACTGTCGCCTAAACCCAACTGACAGACAACCTATTTCACCCTTGCAAAAATCATACCCATCTTCATTCTTGGGGCTCACGAGGGAAAAATAAAAGCCTCCATGCCCGTGCAAAGTCACACTGAAGTGTAGGCACAAAACAATATTGCAGCTAACATTTTTTTTATTATGCCAATTACACAATGAAAGCAGTTAAGTTTTCTGTTTCTCCAGTTTCCAACAACAAGTCCGTGCATTTTGCCCAGGCTGGATTATCAAAGCACACTGCAGTAGTCTTTCAGGGTTTGAAAAAGATTCATATGACAGGTTGATAGCGTTCCCTCCTTTCTCTTCAAATGATTTGTTTTATTATCTGAGATGTTTTGTAATTTGAGACAGGGAGGCATCAAGAAGCTCTGACTGCACATCCTGATAACATAGATTGGTTAAAGCCCTTTCTCCCTCAAAAACATGTTTTAATTTAAACCAGGTTAAATTAAGGTATAGTCAGTTTAAAGAACCACTGGACTCCTTCAATAAAGTCTTGAAGACGACCAGTCAGATAACCTGGAGCTACTAAAAGCAGAACGAGGATTTTATAGGAAACCATGAAGTACTTCATTTCCAGCACCAGAATTTCCAATGGGAAAACCTGCCTATGGGAGGCGTTAAGCTGCGAATCATGCCAGCTTCAATATAGGCAAGACCATTCTTCCAGCCTGCATCTTTTAGGTCTTAGACACACAGTATCACAATTTGAGGCTGGGGAGGGAAGTGAGGATAAGAAGACCTTTTTAGACCCTTAGAGAAAGCATCATTCTTGTTTTTATTAAAGATGTTTGTACAGATACTACATTCTATTCACTTCTTAAATTGAAAATTTCACACTTTTTTCCTTGTCTCTGAACCGATTAGCTACTAAAATAGAGTTACAATTTCATTCAAAATTATGTCTATTTCCCTATTTTAAGGAGGTAAAATGTTCAGTTTTAATCTCCAGAGTGTAAAAGGTCACCTTTGTAGACAGATGCATATCACATCTCCGAGTAATGAGAACAAGTGTGCTTTTCCTTGGTGCAACAACCTTAGTTACTCTTATATTGCAACCATTTTCCTGCCTTACCTTTCTTTATGGTAGAGGAAATGTAATTTACTTGTCAGATTGAAATGTTTGATATAAATCCTTAGCCTTTCTTTCAAACAAGTATTTCTGAAACATTATATTATAAACAACTGGCATGTTTAATTAAACAACTGCTTTATTTTCAGCAGCAGGAGAAGGTATGATTATATTAATTGAATAGTAGGACCTGTGACCAAATTTAAAGAAAACATTTTCAGCTCAACAAGGAGGTATGATTATCTTAATTTCAAAGCAAGACATGTGACTGGAATTGAAACAAAATATTTAAGTCTCTGTCTTTACCATTATTAAAAAATATTTTCCTTGTAAAAAAAAAAAGTGAATAAATGCAATTTGCAAGGTGTATATTCCATGATAACTCTTGCTTCAAATCATAAGCTGCCTAACAAATTAAAATCAGTTATATAAAAGTCATAGAGCAATTTATTTCTATGATGAAGAGTGTTTTAACTGAATGGCAATTTTAGCATGTTTACTGGTACTTTTGAATTAAAATGCTATGTTTCTACAAATGCATGACAGCAAATTTATTTTATAAGCTTGCTTTTGTAGCTAAACAGAGAATCAATGCTTAAGCTCGCATGGCTTACTAACATAAGAAGTTAATTTCATATAAGTGATTTCATCAGTGTAAGTAAAGTAGTAAAATTTCACCTAAATTAAATAACAAATATTCTTTTAAAAGTATCGATAATATCAATGTTGTTGCTGGTTTTTATTCTGTTGTCTTGAAAACACTTTCTGTCGTTTCCTATATGTACATCATGAATAAATGTAAAGGACCATGATTTCCTATGAAGAGAAAAATGTTACAAGGTGTTAATAGGAAAAAGGATAAGACAAAAAAATAATTTTTTTAAAATCTCTTTTTGCTTGTTTGTAATAAAGCAAGATGTGCATAAATTAAATGTTTGTGACCACATGAAATTATCAATGAGAAAGGAGAAGCTGTTAAATGAAACTTACATTAAGTTATGATCCTAATTACCTATGTTTAGATACGTTTATTTAGGTAAACAGATGAAATACTTTTGATCCAGATGTGACAATTTCTATGCTGTCATTTACCTTGCAGAGATCATAGAATTTTTGCTTTTATCACATTCCCCTGAGTACTTTCATGTTTTCGTTAAAAAGCAGTAGTTGAGAAAACATGTCAAATGCTAAGCACAAAATCCACAATGCAGCAACATGGAAAACATGTAACAACTGTTTTGGAAGAAACATCTTTAAGTCAACCTACATACAATCTTAAATGACTTACCAATGAATGTTAATTAGCTTTAAAGTTACTCCATGACATGACTTCAAGTGCTAAAGAAAACACTTGCTGATTTAGCTGGTGTATGACCAAAGAACAAAAAGTGACAGATACAGTTTTGACAAATAACTATAGGTAAAGTTGTATTGGTATTTGGGATGGTTACTCCAATGCTAGCTAGAAATTAAGCCAAAGGCTAAGTAATGTCCACAGGCAAGTTGTGATCATTAAAAATGTGATTTTTTTTTTTTCTTAACAACTGACTTAAAATGAAACTTATACTAAAGTGTAAAAATGTCATTGTGTGAGACTAGAGTGTTTCTCTTCTTATAAAAAAATTTCATATTTTATTCCTGCAAAAAAAGAGACTTCTCAGGGATTTGAGTATATTATATTAGTTTGTTGTATCATTATCCAACATATCTAACAGTTTGTAGGATGCTCATTAAGAATATTTCCAGTCACAATTAAGTTGAACATGAACATTATTTAAGTAACCCAAAAACATCAGTGTCAAAAATATTATGTAATGATTTTGCATAGCAATGTTCCTTTGTCAAATGTGGACAGTGGACTAGTTCCCTCTAATTTATTTACCTTTATACAAGCAAGTGCAATATAAAAGGACAAGTCTTCTCACCCTCTCACGCAGAAATTGCTTAGATGTCAGTGGAATTATTCATGAAGAAAGTTAATGAAGTTTAGTGCCAGATTTTGAATTGTTAATTTACTTGGGGGGGGGGGGGACGTATATGGGTTAACACAGATGAATTTTTCATTTTCCTGATAATAGGAGATTTCCTTAGAGTCTTCCATGACATATCTCATCAAGATTCATCATTCTGCAAAGGATATAAAGAAATCAAAAGCAAGCATTCACATTTGCTAATGTATCCTGTGAAGCCTGTTGAAGAGAAAGGAGAGCAGTCTTTATTGTTGTGTTTCTGTACAAGGCTGAGCAGACAGTCAGCACTAAATAGTTAAATGAAAACAATCAGTTTGCAGGAAATGAAAGAGACAACAAAACTAACAGCCAAACTCTTCATGGCAACCTTCTAATATTTCTCTGCAGAGTATCTTTCTAGTTAGAAAGTCCTTCCACTCAATCGGTAAAATGCTTTGCTGATTCAAGTTACACATTTAACTAGTGACTCTACTTCTAATACTATCATTTCAGACCTTTACTTCATCCTTCCTCTTTGTTTCAGCCCTTCCCTCCTGCTCTCTGTGTGTATCCTCAACCAAATTTTGCAGTTGTTCCTGAATCAAGCTCTACCTCCTTCTCTTTGGAGAAAGGAAGCCGCTTCTATTAACACCTGTGATCCCCAGCCCACATGGGGTGTTGACAAGAAAAGTCAGCCACTGGCTTTTGTGTCTGTCACCCCAAAAGCCTTCTCTGCACTTCTGTTTAAACTATGATACTGAAAATCACTGATCTTCATGCGGTAATATGAATTTGCTTTGGTCATTCCTGCAATTCAACAAATTGTGGCTGCTTTTTCTGTCTTTAAAGTAGTTTAATAGCAATCTAATCTGCTTTTTACTGCAAACTGTGTCCCTGTTTCTTCCTGACGGTCAAAGTGACTGATCCTGAGGAGTCCCTGTACTCAGGTGAGCTCTAAGTTGGACCCACTCCCTTTCACACACCTTACACCTTTGATAATTGGATGGTCTCCAATCCTCTGTGCCTGAGCTCCATAATTTGGAAAGGTAAATAAGAATGGCTGATACCGAGCTGATCTTCCAAACTACACACATGTTCATAACAGGAGTTTTCTCAGAGTTTTAGGACATCACCAGCAAATTTTAGTCTTTTTCTAACCTACTTGCTCAGTTTGAATCATAAGAGTTCCAGGAAAGTCACCATTCTTGTCATTTTATAGTGCCTAAGCCAATGTCCATGCTCATCAGTAGGATTCTAGGCATCTTACAAGCAGCAGCAGTACAAGACAGCGAAAGTAGCATGTTTTCCATTTCTCTGCTGGACCACTCTCATCCTGCACTCAACCAGCAAAGCCACTTTGGGGTTTCATTCTTGTCCTTCTTTCTCCTTACAAATCCACACAGTTGCTTAATCCTAGTAATCCTCTTGCCTTGCCTTTTACTCTCCACCACTACAGATAGAAATCTGTTAATATCTCCATTGTCTTTCATAACACTGATTATTACCTACTTTATCCAGATTTCTATTCCATCTTTTTCACCATTTGTTGGGAAAGTTTCCTTTCTTTGCATTCCTTCAGTCTACTTTCCATGTAAAATTAAAGCTTCTTTGAGGCTTTTCCTAGCAATACCCCACTTGTAACTGCAATCCCATACCTTGCCTCTCCCATCACACTCCTTGTTGGATCAGTCATGTCATGGTTTTCTGACACTGCTGTTTCTGCCTATGACTTTACGTCTGTCCCATGTTACCAACTTCCTTTTTGGACTCATTTTCAAAGAGTACTTTGCCAGCTTCACAAGCATTTACTCTGACTGCTTATTCCTTGAAAATATGTTTGAAAAAGGAAGAACTATTAGGCTTTCGGCTACTTTTTTGCCACTTTTATGGCTTTTGTGTTGCCCATCTACTCAAACTGAAGCAACCTGGGGACAATAAACCAATATTATAAATGTTAGTTTATGTCTAAGAAAACGTACTTTCCAAGAAACATGATAAATTCTATGTCTGTTGTAACCTGCACTTTAAAATCCAATAACTTTGTTCTATTAAAATACCTGTAGATAATGTAGAAACTTAACATTCATAGACTTCACTTTTGGTAGTTTGCAATACTCACGAATATAAAGAATCCATCCATCAAGGCCTTGTGCACGTTCATCCCATCTGAAGAGCAAGCAGGTAAATGGGCTTATAAATATAGAATAACTTATTAACTCTCCTAAATACAGGTTAACTGTAGAATCAGATCTGTGGAATAACATTATAACTTTATTTTATATCTTTGACTTAGTGGTCAGTTTTCTGCTTGGGTTCTAAAGTTTATGCTATTCCTTAGAAATCTTGATTTCTAAAAGAAAATCTGATCATTCTAAAATTACAGAAATTGAATATAAGGAAGTTTTGTTAATTTAAGATTCCATTCATATTAGCAGAACATGCTCTCCTAAAGGCAGAGATTGCTTTTGATCTCTAATGGCAAAGAGGGTAAGATGTTCTCTACTGGAATTATAAGGGTTTATTGCTACAGGTCAGTGTTTTCCTTTATTTTACACAAACTTCTAGTGCCAAAAAAAGTCTTCGTTTAGAAAGGCTGGATTTCCCAGTCATTTATTATTCCTGCTTTAGCCATTTTCTGTATCCCACATTTGCAGCTAAGCAAATGGAAAACTAACTGAAAACATTCTGCACTGATTTCTGAAGATAATGGTGTGTATAGCAATTCTGTGACCATCCAACAATCCTACTGGTCATAATATAATCTAGTCATTGGTAGATACTGAGCCCTGCCAAACAATAATCAAAGCAGGATTAGAAGGGAAAATACCCCATTTTCTATATTTTTGAAACTGAGTGCTTACATCAGGCTTAGCTGTATTAAAAAAAAAAAAAAAAAAAAAAAAAAAAAAATTGCAGTCACTGATAGCTAAAGAAAGGAAAGCATTGATTGGGCCTGTGAAGGAATTCCACCCTTCTTTGTAAACATAAAGAACATTTAAATATAGTCCATAAAGTAATCATAATACAGTGAATCCAATAGCAGAGATCACGTGAGTGAGAGAGTACATTGGAAACCTCCAGAGTTTCCTGTTTTCTATGGAGCCCAAACCTACCTTACTGCAATGGAAGATACTTGTCTTCCAACAGCTTTGATTGGTGGGTACAGAGTTGTTGGCACTACTCAGGTCTATTCAAATGATTTGGTCTGAAGAATCTCTAGAAAAAATGTCATGTAAATATTAGTTCAAATTGTAATATGAACATCAGTTTGGCTGCATTTGTAACCAGTTATACTTTATTTGACTTTTTTTTTCCTCGTCTTTCCATTGAAGGCAAAATGTTTCACAAAAATGTGTCAGTTTTAATGAAGTTTTCAATGGGAATGTTCTAAATATCCTGGCTTGTCTATTTAGTCATTTCGTAATGAGAGAGTGGAGCAAAGAAAGGGTTGGAAAGAGAAATACACACACCAAAAAAAATCTGTCTTTTTTTTGCCCCAAAAGACATATATGCAATTTTATGACATAAAAAAGTTTTGAAAGAGTTTTGTTTTACTTCCAGTGTAGAACAAAAAGACATCTCAAGCCATACATATTTTCACAGACTGAGAAATAACATGTTGCCCTCAGGTTAGCTCTAGGTATGACATTTTCTGTTTGCTTCCTGCAAACAATACAGCTGGTCTGTGATAAGGAATACTTACAAAAATATTTTTCAGCTTGAATTCATTAGTAGCCACAAAGGCACATTCCAGTTGAATGTAATTTTTATATCTACAATTTTTTTACATATGTTGTGTTGGCCTGTATAAATCAGCTCTTTAGAGAAAAGAAGCAGTACTTGCAAAGATAACAAATCAGTACCATATACACAGATGACTCTGAGGATCACGCTGAATTACATTTCAAATAATATGTCAGTTATATTGACTGTATGTGTATGAGATATCAGTTATATTGCATGCAAATATATTTTAATTACACATTTATACTGGCTTCTACAAATTTTTTTGACTTAAGGAGTAAAAAAAAAATCAAATTTGAGTTTTCCATTGCTGGATAAGAAGACGGAAGTGAAAGGATCGTAGAATCATAGAATCCTTATGGTTGGAAGAGACCTCAAAGATCATCAAGTCCAACTGTATACCTAGTACCACCATGCCCGCTAAACCCACTAAACTGTGTCTCCAAGTTCCACATCTAAAAGTTTTTTGAACACCTCCAGGAATGGTGAGTCCACCACCTCCCTGGGGAAATTTAAATAATTGAACAGAATCACACAGGACCCGTAAGGCTGCCCCTATAATGGCAGTTAGCCTTTAAATAGATGCAAGGGTGATATGAATTTGCCTTGGTCAGCCCAAGTTCCCTGAAATTCAGGAAGTTGTGGCTGCCTTTCCTGCCTCTAAGGAACTACAGTGTGGACAGGTGTTTGCTGCAAACTGTGTCCGTGGCTCTTCACAATGGTCAAGGACAATAAAGGTCCAAGGAACATCTATGCCCTCTGCCAAAGTATGTCAAAGAACACTTTCCCAAATCTTAGGACTAAATTGATTTAGGATTTACAGTAGAAGCTCAAAAGCTAGAATTCAGATGTGTCAGAGGTTGAGAACAACTGTCACAGGTTCCTGTAGTAATAATTTTAGTACGTTAAATAAAACTCCCAGAGAATTTGTGGAGTACAATCATATTCTTCATTACAAAAGGAGACAAAAAAAAAAATATTCAGTGATCTCTCTAGTCAGATCTGGGGAAAAACAATCTTCCTTCTTGAAATTTGGCAACTGGTTTTACCCCAAAGCCATGATCGTGACATGTTATGAGTTCTGAAAATGAACCAATACAGCATGCTTTTGTGTCATTACTCAGATTTTCAGCTGAGGTAAACTAGCATAATGTAGACCTACCCATCCTGAAAATAAGAGCACAAATAAATTCACATAACTTAATTAACTAATATAATGTAAATTGCAAATTGCCAAAATTCACAACAAACAAGTTATCTACTGAAGTGATTTACAAATAATTTTAAAGGATTAAAGTAGTAGAGAATTTTGTAGCCTGTTTGCAGACAATTGGAGAACAGAAAAAAAGCAAAATTTGACACATCAATTATTCATTCTACACTGATCAGTTCACTTTAGTTGATACTATAGTAGAGACGTTTTCTACTATAAGCTTTTCATACTGCAGTGATGTAAAGCACGCACACAGCATAGGAATGAAGGAAGGCCATTTGTTGGCCTCATCTCTTTTTTTTTTTTTCACTCACAATCATGTAGAGGTTCTTTGGACTACCCACACTGTTTACAAGGTGGTACATGTATCGCCTATAAAACATCTGTGAAGCATAATATCTGCTAAATGTTAGTCAAGGATCGCTTCCTTTCAAAGTGATTATTGATCCACTGTTAAAACAGCTTATAAAAACAACCATTTGGGAAAAGACTTACAACTTTGTACTACTATTCTGTTACACATTTTAAAGTCATTTTTAGAGGAAATTTTGTAATTGCTAAATAATTTCTGATCTAATTACAAATGCCCAATGAAATGTACGAATAAAACAGAATTGGTATTATTTATATTTCTGTAGAAAGGAAAGATAATGTCCAGGACTGGCTTTTAAAACTATTAATGAGCCCTGGCAATGCGAAAAAGAGATGGATTAGGTAGATGTAATGAGATATGATTAAAGGGTGTAGGCACTGAAGGGTGTTGGAGAAATTCTTTTCAGAAGGAGTATAATTAGTGTCTGATAAAAGTACTTAGTAGATGAGATTTTTGAAGAAGAAAGGTTAAGATAAACACATACCATATGACAAACCTGTTTAATTTTTTTCCTTTGGTTCTTTGCGTACTCAATAATCTATTGAGGTTTTATACATAAATAACATTTGTTGAATACTTGATGAAACTTCACAAGACAATTAAAGGGGTTTTAATTGCAAAACATAGAAAGCAAAGAAAATGTTGAAATGTCCTATTGCATTTCCATTATGCATTTCTTTTTTGATTTAAGGAACTTAGACAATAATATGCAACCTTTTCCTGAAATTAAACAAACAAATGAACTTCTTAAAAAGCAAGCTTTCTAGAAGTTGCTTAGCAACTTTCAAAGCACTTTTTATTAAATTGGAAGCTACTTCTTTTAGTTTAGGCTTTAAAATATGCAGCAGTCTAAAGCAGACCATCCCAGTCACCTTTGTATAAGTCCTGGACAGAGATGGGTTTTGTCCACTTGGCCAATAATATTTTGTACACTTTAAAATATCTGTTGGAATGAGACGTCAGGCCTTTGGTGCTCCACTTTTAAGTGTGAAACTTCAGTTCACAACTGGAGTTTGAAATATATCAAATGTTAGTTCAGTTAGAGCACTCATAGATAAACAGCAGACGAATATATAAGACACTTAGGGATCCAGAAGAGAGGTTCACCATTAAGGGTCTTTCTAGCATACATACTGTCATGCATCTGTGTGAGGAACTTACTGTGTAAAACACAAAAAACTGAAACAACAGCAAGTGCTGCCCCCCCGTGCATCTGGAGACTTCTTACTGAAGGAGAGTCACAGCATCATGATCTCTGGTCTCTATTTTCATGACCAGCAATGGCGGATTCCCCTCGTTTCTTTGCCCCTACAACACACAATCTTTTCTACAACAGTTCATTGCAACAGAAGATTGTTCAGGGTTTGCAGTATTTCAATAGTCCATAGTCCTTTCCTACTCATGTCTTCATGAGGAGAAAAATTAGTAAATCTCAGCATTGGAAGCTCTAGCCTGACACATGGCTTCTGAAATATCTCCTCTGAAAACTAATTCAGACCCATGTGCCAAGAGAATCTGCCTCAACATGGCTGCTTCTCCACATTCGGTCACTGAGCAAAGGAACTTACTTGACAGTAGCAGAGCAGAAAAGCAAAACAGCAAGTCTGAGATCAGCCTTTGCGTGGAAGCTGCATGCTGATAGCACCAGCCTTGTTTCAGTGTAAAGGCATAAACCATGATCATCTTTCTCATCCTTGAAATATATGACCTTAAAGGACAGCCAGACATCAGGAGCAGCTTTTCTTCCTCTATCCATGTACAGGAATGTCCGTTGTTTCTTATGACAGACTTCCTATTGCACACAGCACGTATGATATTCGAGTCCCTAAAAAAGGTGGTCCTACTTAGGGAAAAATGTGCATTTATGCAAACCAGCCTCTAAATCATTGGCCAAGTTATTCAAGTGTACTTCTTATTCAGTACAGAAAACCAGTTCCCACTAGGCATCTAATCTATCCAGAGAACACCTGAAATCCCTACAAGGCTCTGAGTTCAAGTGACTTGCAGAAACTGTCCCAAAAGACTTATTGCCAACGAACAAATAAACAAAACAAATAATACAATTGGTGAAGAGCTCCTGTCCCTAATAAGCAAAAACCAAGTACATACATCCAGACTTGAGGACTATTTTCATGAAGCTAGATAAGGGCAAGGGGAGTAGTGCTTTTGTGCTATTTCAGTAGTAGATCAAGATCTAAAAAGAAATGGGATAGATCATTTTTCTCATGACTTCAGCAGTTTATACAGATCCTACCAGTCCATTACTAATTAATTAATTAATTAATTATGAGAATTGTAGCTCGTCCAAACATCAAGCAGACTTTTTAATAGAAGTGAATTGCAAGGTCATATTCTAGGTGCCAGAAGGAAGTTTCAAAGTCATTCCTAATCAAAGGCCCTAAAAGAAGTTTGAAAAACTCCATTTCTTGACAGTAATGTGTTAGTTCTGAAGTGTAATGCTAACAGTCTATAGGTCATCATTGTTCAGCATTGTCAATATTGTTCATTGCTGTTTCTTTTTCAGCTTCAACTAAATATGGAGCCCAAAAAAAACCTGAAATAATTGATTTTTCAAATGATCGTCCCAAGTTAATATGCTAATTTGTCTTACTTTTTGTGAAAGTATAAATTCTAAAAATGTACAGATGGAAGATGCTGTTAGACCCTCTATTCCTTCTCAATGAAATGACATTCCTCAGATTACGTTATTGTCTAGATTTTTTTGCAAACTTGGCATCAAATGGCCAGATTCATGGGGCTTCCAGCATTTACTTGAAGAATCTTTTCCACCAGATTCTATCAATCTGTCAATCAGGAATATTTCAAGAATATTCATACCTAATTTACACAGTTTTTCAGTATTAGTCTGTTTCTCCCAGTGATAATCCAGGACTATCAGGCAAGGAGGCAAAGCTTCAATGGACTCCAGAGAAGCAGGAAAGAAAATGGAAGTGCCAGAGCTCTATTGTGTCACAGGAGAAGGCGAGGAAGTTCTCTGGAGAGGATAAGGCAGCTAGGCCACTTCGTTCTCACACACACTTCTTGTACACCCCTGCTCAGACACCTCTTTATGGAAGTCCTGAGGCCCACGTTTCTTCCTCTAAACCAACGACACTGTATTTCATAGTTTCGACAGAGATCATGGTGGAGACGTACAGGGAAAGTTGGGACATCTTTAGGATCTACGTGAAAACAAGGCAGCAAGCATTTTTCTGCTTTGCTTCTAGGGACATGGATGTGTCAGAAATCTCTTAGAGGTATTGACAAAGGTGGTTTCTTGTGCTGCAAAACACAGACAGCACTCAGACTCCCATAGACCAGCACTATTTTCTGCTGGCACTTGTCTGGGTACTACAAGCTGCAGCCTGCTCCATCTTTGGGGTAGGAATTATGTAGGCTGGAAATCAGTAGTACCACCCTGCTCTGTAAAACACTTCCACTTTCTTGCCTTCACTGCTGTTAGGATTTCTTTCCTCTTCGTTCTCTCTTTTTTTGATATCGTCTTAATGTTGCTGTTGCTGTTGTTGCCAATGCTGCTATTCTGTTTGAATCAGGAACAAAAAACATGTGACTTCTCCTAGCTCTCCACTTTTTTGTAGTTTCTGCACCCCTCAGACTGATGGCACAGCCTCCAAAGCAACAACTCTGGGCCTTTCCTTGGCGAATCTTGAAGATGCAGTATCAACAAACCGCAAAGAGAGAGAAAGGAGTTTGCCTATAGTTACTCCACAGTTTTCACTGAGCTCATTTTAAGCTGACAGAAACTGGCTGCAGTGCTTGAGTGACAGAATTTACCCTATCCGAAATGGAAGTCAGTGTAGAGGAGAGGAGCATCAGAAACATAATGAAAATCTTCAGTAAAGATGTGGGGGTACATCCTGTTTGGAGGGAAAACTGTGGACTAAGCCCTAATGGCCTTAAATACTTCAGACGTTTCTGCAAACAGAGAACTGAAACCCATCATTTATTTGATTTTTTTACACAGGGAGATCATGACTAATATTTTCTGCTACAGAATTGCCAGCGTGTGTGATTTAGTGTTCACTACAATTGTTACACACTGGTTCATGATTTTCTTTAAATGTGAATTTAAAGGGACTCTCTTCTGCTGTATTCTCACTTGTTTTTCTTTTTTTCTGACTGTACTCAAATCGATTCCACTTCTAGATGTAGGGACTATTTCCCTCCTCCCCTCTCCCCAAAATAAAAAGTGGCTCTTCTGAGTATCACTCTCCTTCATGAAGGTCTCAGCAATCTGTTGAAGATTAGGGACACATTGTATGCAGGAAGAAAGTTGTCAGGGATTAGATCAGGCAGTGAGGGAGGGGGGAAAAAAAAGAGAATCACCAAATTGATCTGAGAGACTGCAAGGCATCCAGCTCCTTCTGTGTCAGGCAAACATGTATCTTTTCCCCGCTACTTTCAAGGAGTGGAAATAACTATTTGAAAAATAAGGAAAATCACTCCTAACCTCAGGCTTAAAACAGTAGTGAGATTTAGGCACTCATCATTCTGAACTGAAGCTTTAGGAAAATATTGGTCCCTTTTTCACCTCTCAGACTGTCAGAAAATTCTTTGCATGTTCTGTTTCAGAAAACCCCACAAATAATGGATAGTTCCTTTCAGAAATTACCAGTAACACCTCATTCTTCCCAGGTTTTCAGAGCTCACAGTAGTGGCTGTATAGATGAGGCCACCACGAGCCAGAGACATCATCAGCACAGAACACTGCTATTTACTTAGACTCTGAAAAAGAACCTTCTTGCTTATTTTCCTAAAATAATTAAAATGCATCACTTAAGTTCCGATTTGCTAAAAAAAAAAAAAAAAAGGCGTGGGAGCATAAATGTTTTGGCTCGGAGCTGACAGTAAATATATCTTCATACCATGTTTTTATTTTAACATTTTTGATGCATCTATCCTTCCTAGCCCCTTCCCCTCCCCCATTAATTCCAGAAGTGTTTGAAAGAGCCCTAGAGCTCACAGTATTCTCTCTCCCCTCCTTGCAGCGGAAGATCAAATGTATTACTTTCCCCCTTTTGCAGGCCTGATGACGGGATGGAAGTATCGCTTCAGTCGAGATTTACGGGCCTGCGTCTGCAACGGCGCACGGGG
>NW_009609208.1:0-6719 GCF_000690535.1 Cariama cristata
TGGACGTGCTTCACTATTTACCCTTCAGTGCGCCTCGAACCATTTTATAATGCTTTTTGAGGTGGCTGGGTAAGAGTTGTCCTCAAGACAAGAGTAAAACTGAGTGATAAAGACCTCTCATAGGCAACCCTTGTTGAAGATACCCTTTGCTGCCTTAGGTTCCCTCAGCTTTCTTCAAGCTTCCTTTGCAGTTTTGGGGAGCTCTGTACGCTGTCCTGGTTATAGCTGTTGAGAGGTAGCAGTGCGTGTCCTTTCAAAGTTACAGGAGCTGTTAGAGAAAGTTACTGGTGTGTTTTCCTGCTCTTGGCTTTGGAAACTTATGTCACCCAGTATCAAAATATTTGTGATGCAGCATTGTTGTTTTGGGTACAAAATAGTATGTAAATATAATTCCTGCAGGGTTCTTTGGAAGATCCATTCATAGAAATTCTGCTTTTGTCAACAACATTGATTTGATGTGGGTTTTTTTTATTTTTTTAAAAAAACTTTAAAGGCAGTCATGTAGTGGTATTTTGCGATGCTCTTCCCATGTCTGTGGCAAGGTTGAACCTCTCTCTGGTGTCACCTTACAGTTGGAGCCTTAATCCATGTCTTTTTGTTCTGAACATTGAAACCAGTTGATGTATTTCAGCTGTGAGCTATGATTTGCATGGATTTAGGTGGCCTCGTGTTCTCTGTCAGTCAGCAAACTGCAGCAGAAAAAGGCTCTTTTAAGAGCTTTTGTGCCCTGTCCCAGTTCAGGAGAATCAGTGATAGTGTTAGTATTTGTTTATCTCATTTTAGATTGTCCTCCTGAGAAACAAGGAGAAGAAAATGATAAAACTATCTGATTTGTACTACTTGTGTACTCTAAATTATTAGTCTACTGTTTCAGTCAAGTTTGGCAGGTAATGAAGAACCTCAAAGATGTTGCGTTACAAGCTGTGAGAAGTTAGTGGCTGAAGGAGAGGGCCTGAGGTTAGTGGCTCATCAAGAGAGAGCAGAAGTTGGCCAGTGTATCTTCTGCTGAGAAGCGCCTCTCTGGTCGGCCAGCACTCATATCATTCCCCTTCAACCCTCTATGTGCTTGCTTTTGGTGGTGCGAAGGACGCATGGAGCCCGAGTTACTGCCCAGGACGCAGCTCAGGCCTCACAGAGCAAAAGTACTATTCTTCAGTCCTCTGCCTTGTACGTGCACCAGGCTGCAAGACTTGCACTGAGGAGCCTCGCTGTGGTTTGCAGCTTGGGCTCATCGGTGGTGCTTGAGATTGAATTTGAGATTAAAAGCTTTTTCCTGTGACGTTCCACTGATAAGAGAAAATATACAAAAGAAGTTTTGAATGTACTGTAGCAAAGCGAGGAGCTTTTTGTGATGAGGACGCTGAGTATGATCCTGAGAGAGAAGAGTAGCGATTAGTCTCCCTCGGGATGGTACTTTTGAAAATGCTGTACTCTGTGAGAGCGCGGAAATGAATGAGTAGAAGTCTGTGATGGTTTAGCTTGTTATGGGCATCTTGCTGATTTTTTTGTGATCTGTTTCTTATAGGTGTGAGTAGCCATCACTCTGATTTAAAGACGTCGTTCCCCTGTGATCTACTGCATTTAAGTAGCTAATGTGAAAAAGATTTTTGTGGGTAATTGATTAGTGGACAAAGTGCTGGACAAACCCGTAAGTGCTCTTGTGTCACACTCTAAAAGAGGCCAGGTCTTGCTCATCTTTTGAGCAATGATACATGCAAGTTTGACATGCCCAGTCCGTAGATACTTAAGCTTCATGATTTGGATTCACAAGTAGAGCTGTTCTGACCACTGTGCCTGGTGGTGGGAGGCAAGAAGCTCATGTGTTAGAGGCCCTCAGCACCTGCAGTCTTGATGTTTTTTGTGAACAGTATTGAACGTTTGCTTTGGAGTTAGCTGTGAGTGAAGGGTATGTGACTGCTCTGGGTATAAATTCCTCCTATTCCGTATGTAAAAAATCTCCGTGGTTAGTGATCCGGTGGTCAGTTTTATGTTAATCTCCCTCTGGGGACCAAATGTGTACATTTCTTGTACTAGAGGTGTATGAAATATTTTATTTGCTTTGTGGTGTGGTGGTGTTTTTTTTTTTTTAATCTTACCGTGTATCTACGTGCCTAAGGGCAAGAATTTGAAAAGACAGGAGAAGATACCTTACCTGTGTTATGATATGCACATGTCTTATTGTTCATGTGCTGTACAAACAATATTAAAATAATGTCAAGTTTCATTGTAAAAAAAATTGGGGGAAATTATTTGTTTATGAGATAAGGTTTAGAATGTTTTGTGAAACCATCCTGAGAAAGATTTTTCTAAGAGACTGCAACGTGAGCTCACAGACCTTATGTTTCTTGTGCTTCCACCAGCCTCACTAAAATAAATGGACTTGAAGAAATAAGAAATATAGCAACTTTCTGTTCATGTTCCTCTTTCAGCCTCTCAGAAAGATACACCTGAAACCATGACACGACTAATTTCAGATGAATTACTGGACTCGCTATGACTCTTGGTTATACTGATCTTACAGGAGTGTTACATTTTTGTGTGCCCATGCAGTACAGAGGAGGTGGTCAAGCTCCTGTGCCAGACCTGACAGGTGGAACAAATGGAAAAATATGCCTATTAGCATGACGAAATTAATTTATGTCCCAAAGCAGATGGTACAGAGGGTAGTGTTGTCTGGTGGTTTTCTGTAAAGATACTTATTACCCTGTTGGCAAGGGGGGGGGTGTGGGGGAATACACCTGTCATTTCTCAGGAAATATCTTTTCTTCCAAATGTCGGTTACATTTGGAGATAGGGACATGATTTTTTGATTAAACTTATTATTGAACATTGATTTTAAGTGAAAATTGTTATCAGTGCCAGAGGGCTGGGTGACATATTGTTGGCTTATTGGCTGAAGTGCTGTGATATGACAGCTGGCTGTCTTCTAGTGAATATGTTTTATTGCAGGGACTATGTCAAAGCAGGCTCTGGTTATGTTCCTGAGATGTCTGCTTTCGAGAACATCAATGTAAACATTTTAGATAATACAGGAGTGGCTTTTTGGTATCTATGAAGATATTATCTTCATTGCAAGTGTGTGTTTTATGGTATTACTCAGCACAGAAAATGAAGCGACACATGATAAGAACCTCTCCTGTATTTAAGGAAAACAAAGCTTTTGTTATAAAGGCTCAAAAATAGTTGGATGTTTCTTTTTTAAATTTTTTTATTTAAATGTATTTTTACGCCCTCCCCCCCACCTCGTGGGAGTCCTTGTGCTGGCCACCGGTAGGAATGTGTGTGTCTTGGTGTTCCTCCCACCCCAGTCATGTCACTTCACGTCCCAAACTGTTTCACTCGGGCCATAGTGGCACATATTCCCAAAATAACTGCTCCTGTTCTTATCTTTCCTTAGGAGATGCTATCTTTTCTTTGTTAGTTTTAAATCACGGGAATTAAATTGTAAACAGAATGACTGTTACTCTTCTGAGCTTCTACTGATGTAGGAGGATAAAAATCAAGAGAAAAGATGATAATAGAGAGGGATAAGGGAAAGGAATGTGTATATCCATAAATAAGGGGGTTTGTGAGCACCAGGATCAGTAACACCCAGTTTTTGATTGCTTCAGTTCCCTTAGCTACCACCTGTGTAAGTTTGTCCTGTACTCAAACTGATAGAAAATATTCCCTTTAAATTTATGTTGCTTGTAACATCTCTCGAGTCCTTAATGCCCTTTAGGATCTGAGTTCCTGTTTCTGTGGGGTAATGTACCTGCATAACAATACAAAACACTAACCTTAAAATAACATTATTTTAAAGTGGATGTTTACTTGTGTTAGAGAAATGACCAGAAAATTTCCGTTTGGATTTTTTTTGGTGGGTTGTTTTTTGTTTTTGTTTTTTTTTTTTGCTATAAAGATGTACTAACTTTCAGAACTTTTGTAGGAACTTTTTTCCAAATACAGTATGTGGAAGTGTCAATAATGTGGTCTTTTTTTTAGGACAGACTTGAAAAATAAGTGGTGATGGCGATGTACAAGTTTGGCTTTTTCACACAGGTTGACCATAAATTAAGCCCCCTACACTGTTTCCCAGAGTAGTTTCTGTGGGAATTTTATTAGCACAAAAATTTATCTCTGCTCTTTAAACCTTTGTTTCTGTGGCTGTTCTTGGGTAAAAATATTCTTTTTTTTTTTTTTTTTTTTTTTTATTGAAACATCTCTTTCAATGTTTTCTCCTCAGGTACAACTGAAACGTTTAGTTTAACATCTTTGCATGGCTTAGTGTATTTCCCTTGAATTTTTCTTGTGGTTTCAAGAATTGCTCTGTCATGACACAGTACCTTTTATGAATAATGGTGCAATAGGAACAACAGCTACGGTCTGCTGTGGTTCTCTGGTAATCTAGATGATGTCACTCTTTGCTCATGCATAACGAGCCTTTTCTTTGTGGCGTTGTTATTCTTACTAATTTCAGAGTGTAATTTGCCCGAGAACTTTGTTTAAGGCTGGAAATTATAAAATTGGTCTATAGGTAGTCTCTATGAACAATCTCTGGTGATTTAAGTTGGCCACCACCATTCACATTACAATTGGAGATAAGAAAAAATGGGGGCTTACCAAGAGCTGCTATTGAATATGCTGCCAGCTGCCTGGAAGATGATGACAACAATTAAGTTGAATTAAGGGCTGGATTTTCAATTTTTTTTTTTGTACTGAATAATCTTAAGGATGATAACCTTCTTTTGAAAGTAGCACTGATTTGGTGCAGTTGCCAAACCCATATTGTTTTACAGATTTGTGGATTGTGTTGATCTTGAACTTTGATGTTTGCTGGGGTGGGTTGTTAGACTCACGTATGCACTCACGCTTGTTTTTAGTGTACCGATGGACTAAATTGTGCATCAGAAGACAGGCTGTAGGCTGGTGTTGGAACTAATAACATGTACTTCAGAGCCTATGCTGTCGCACTTCGCTCCTGGATGCGTGCGTAAGAGTTGGGCTGTTCCTGGAGTTACAGTACTTTACACATTATTCAACCGTGTCATTGAAGAAACTGTTATTTAAATCCTGAACTGGAAAATGGCAATGTTTTGTGCTGTGGTGTATGTGTTAGGTCTAGTACTGCTAACAGATACAGGATGCTGCTTATGTCTGTTGCTTTTATCCTTTTCTCTGTTGAGCAGTGGACAAATATATGGTAGACCTGATATGGCTACACACAAACTTCAGTTTGGATTAAATATGAAATTTGTTAGGTTACCAAGTGCAATCCTTAATCTTTTTCTTTAAAAAATAGAAATTAAGAAAAACCATGTTTTTCATTTACCTTTCTCAGGAGTGCAGTGGGGGTTTTTAGTTACGGCACTGCCATGGTTTGCACAGTTCTGTACGGCTAGATTAATGCAAGCTTAGTAGAAATTTTCTTTTAGAGACATTCAAAAGTGAATGTTTCCAAACTTCTTGCTGAATTTACAACAGCTGTTGTTCCTTACATTTCATGTGAAATCTGAGGTGTTAAAATTCTTTTAAAAATTGTTAAAATTGGAGGATTTTTTTTAGTAATGGTTTCCATGCTGACATTCCTTTTTTGAAGGTAAGTAAAATTTGTATGTAGTTTCTGAGGTTGGGCTAGTAATAAAAGTTTATCATTAACCAGGGTATGGCTGCAAAGTTGTCTCTTGATCTCCTTTAATTTTTAAGTACGCAAGATAAAGAAAACACCTTAGGATTGTGAGAACTTTGTATAAATAATGTAAAACCAAGTGACTTTGGAAATTCATGAGGTTAAGGAAGGATTTCTAATGACTTCAATGACTGCAGTAATATTTGGTAGTTAACAGAAAAATAACAGGAAGGCTGATGTGCTAAGGACATGATTATTGTCCCCTCTAGATTTTTTTTTTTAATATGAGGAAGAGTAATGAGATCTCGGCAATAAACCCAAGTTCTTATTAACTGGTACCCAAGTAGTTTGTTCCCTAAATTTTAAGTAGTAAGGCAAGTAAGGGTGACTTGCAGTTATCTAATGAGCCAACTGTTTCATATTTTATGTAGAAGAAATGTCATGTGTACCCTTATGAATGTCTCGCTGTTTCCTATGTGTTGCCGTAAAAGCTATATTAATCAGAAGCATTAACTAATGGATCACCTGTCTGTGTTTGGGAAATGGAGTTAGATTATACATGGTTTTGGAAAGCCACTGTGTATCTGATGGCTGATAATGTTTGCCAGCTTGCCTTAGATTTTAGTGCTCAGAGTTCTGAATTTGCTAGGTGGCTGTTTTCAACAGTAGTAATCTGAGAGCTATTTAATATAAAAATATATCCTAATACCTGCAATTCAGTCCCAACCTTGCTGTTTAATTTCCTTGAATGCTTATAAATACTTCTTCAGTCAATGTTATTTGCCAAAAGTCAGTATTTTATCTTAACTTAAATGATTAATAGTGCATGAAACTTTCACTAATGTCTTCCATTAAAAAACAAGAAGAGTGAGCCTTATTCTGCTACAAGTTAACATATATATCGTAGTGATGCAAGTTACTGTCTTAGGCTTCCTGCTAAAACTTTTAGTAAATCCTCTTGAGAAGCAATCATTCTTGACATGGTCTCTGTGATGATCATTTTTCGGTGAAACGGGTGGGAGAAACTGGGTTGTGGGGAGAGCCAAAGCAAGAGAGCAGTAAAGGAGTGTGTGAGACTCAGATGTGCTTGCCGGGGTGCTGCCTGTCAGGA
>NW_009609208.1:6745-86653 GCF_000690535.1 Cariama cristata
TCCCTACAACCTGGCGTGACATAGAAGGGAGACTACTGGAACGGGTATCGTCACCAGTTTGGCTGGTCTTCCTACCAGCCGGAGGTCAGTTGAACTGGCAAAGACATCACCCGCCTCTCCTGTGCCCAGAGGAGCAGGGTGAAGCATTCACGGTCAGTGCTGCTTTCCGCTGCTCGTCACAGTGAACACTTGCACGCTGAAGGAGCAGAGACTTGTTTTCTTAATGTGTGAAAAAAAAAAACAACAAAACAAACAAAAAAAAACCACACAAAAAAACCCCCGGAATTTGGTAGTGAAATGCCCAAGAAAACTCTGTCTCTGAGCAACTGAGCAATGGAATTATTGAGTGTGTAGCTTATTATTGAGTGTGTAGCTTATTCATTATGTTTTGGATTTATTTTTTTTTAAGTGAAGTGGGCAGTGGTATCAGGATGACAACTTGCATGCAGAATTGCAATAAAATCCTACTTTCTGAGTGAGTATCTACTCTTAGGGTAGTAAATGGGGAGTATTGTTGTTGGCCTCTTTTAAGGTTAGAAATTGTTTTCCTGTGTATCTTGCGAAGGAATATAAAGGTCAAGATAGTTCAATAAGAAAAGGATGTAGCTATAAGAAAGCATACTTGCATCAGAGTAACAGATGAGTCACCACTGAAATGCCACATTTATAGAAAAGGAGAATTTACTTTTTTTGATGAGGCAGTTCCTTTCTCTTCCTTTCACAATTTAAGAAGAAAATTTCCTTTTTGTTTAGATTTTAATGACCTCATTCCTTCATATGAAATCCTTGTAAATGAAAGCCTTGTTTTCTCCTAGAGTTGTGTTTAACAGAACGCATTCATAGAGAGGAATAATTGCACTTAGCTTGCAAATTCAAGACCAGTAGAATAGGGAAAAAATATAATGTAAAAGAGTTTCCATGCGCTAATCGTTTCCATAGTACAAGCAACCAAAGCAAGCCTTACTACTGAAAAGGTATTAATTTTTTTAAAAAAATATTGTCCAAGACTGAAGTAATTATTTCTTCTGCAGTTGTGTGATATTATTGAGTTGTCTTGTTATAATAAACTTTGCCTTGATTAATGAATGGGTTTCTTAAGAGGTGACACTTCAATGAGAAGATGTGTTGTTAATAATTCTTACCCTTTATCCTCTTAATTCTGGGTGGAATCATGTAACTTTTCTTGACCAAATCAGTTACAATAAACAGATGAAGTTAAAGTGGGTCTTGCAAGTGTCAGGTTTAGAAAACATTGGATTTATTTTTTTCCTTCTTAAAAAATAAACTTGTTTCAAATTTTAGACTTATATTAAGGCTTAGGAAAGTGATGCGTCCTTAGATTTCCATTATTTTTTTTAAATGAGTTGGAAATATGCTGTTTTCTGAATTGATCTGCTTCTCAGATAAATTTAAGAACTGGATTTGCAATTTGCATACAGAAATCTTTGCTGGTGTTTGTTTTTTTCCAACAGTACCTGCTTGTTTTGATGATACAGAAACCATTTGATTAGACAGCTAAGACACACCCCATCTTTTTTCTTTTTTTTTTTTAACGGAAAACGAATGAACCTAAGCTACACTGCGAACTTTCATAAATTAAGTGATCATGGAAATTTCCCTACTTGCAAGGACGGAATCACAATTTAGTTAGTATAGAATATTTAATGAAGTCACTAAAATTGTTTTGTATTCCATTTATTTCATTCTCTAATATTAAATTTGCATGAATACAACAATTTTCAGCTTTCTGATGTTGTGTAATAACTCTGTTCCTGTTTTCAGATATTGTGGATGGAAGTGACCTGAAGCAATTTTTTGAGAACAATTATTCTCAAATTTATTTTATATTCTATGAAAACTTCATAACACTGGAAAATAGCTTGAAACAAAAAGGTAAGTTTTAGAGTTTTGCCAGCAATTGTTAAATCAGTTTTCCCTAACGGTTCTCAAAAGCATTCTATTAGAGTTTATCTAATGATTATGTAGTCCACAATTAAGTATATTTGCATTAATAGTTTCATGCAGTACAGTATTAGTATTAATAATTTTAATTTTATGGTATCAGAAGAGTCGAGCATGGAAAATGGCACTCTGAAATGTCATAAGTAACTGAAAAGAATTCCAAATACATTTTTATGGCTAAGTGTCATTTCAGCACAAAAATCAATTGTTGTGCGTTTATATAGGTATGCTCTCATCTTGTTTTGAAGTATTGAAGGCCTTCATCCTACAATTAAGCAGATGTCTGCTCAACTGAGACATTGTCAGAGATCTACAGAACATATTTCCATGTTGAAGATACGTTCGTAGGAATAGCCATTTGCTTGGAGATGAGCACCATGAAATGCTTCACAGATCTGGGACTCTAGTGGTCCCTCATTCATAATCAGGAGAGAGAGGCACTGAAGTTTGGAAACATCTTGCTCTTTTGATATTAGATAAAGATGAAGAAAAATAAACTGAGTGCAACATCTTTTACTTCAGTTGAATAACAGCAGTGTAATTTTGCTGTCTGTCTCATGCCATATATTTATGGCAAACAATGCTGTTTTCTGTCTTGCAGGGAATAAATCACAAAGGGAGGAGCTGGACTCCATTCTCTTTCTTTTTGAAGTAAGTCTTCCATACCATGAAACTAATTTTAATTTTAAATCTCATTGTCGTTATACCTTTACAATGGGGGGTGAAACCAGGTATCAGTCAAAATGACAGTAGGTGTCCAAGGTGAAAGGACTGTACAAGGTGAAAAGTGGAAAAGAACTAGGGTGTGCATTAAGTTTTCAGATGCAATAACAATAAAAATTTTGTACAATGGGAATGTTGGTTGAATGAATATCCAGAGTTGAGAGATGTTATCAATGTGACTTGAAAATCATACAGTAATATATCTGTCCTAAGGAACCAAGGATCAATTCTTTGAAAATGTCCTCGTTTTTTTCAGTAGAATTTGGGAGTAAGTGATCAATGGTTGCATAGCCTCTATTAGACTAAAGCTTTCAAAATAGCCCCTTTTTTTTTTTTCAAATTAAATAAGTTCTTGCTTCTGTATTTTTATGGAGGGCTAGTTCAAAACAACAGTACTTTTCCCCTGTGCTTTGTCAGTATGAAGTTCAGTGTTCAGTGTTATGTTTGTTTTGAATGTGTCACAGCAGGAGTTAGGGCTCTACTCCTTTCAGATGGAGGCATCTATTATGATTGCAGTATTTGGTCTTGCAGCACAAGGGAAATGAAAGGATAAAAGTTGTCAACTACTGCATATCGGTTTGATCTGAGTGTGTGAAATGTTAATATGTTTAACTTTTTTTTTTTTTAAATTCAGTGGAACATCTTTTACTTCCAGAAGCATACCCTTCCCAGCAATGGTGGTCATAGCATTTGCAGTGTCTAGGGAGGAAATGTTAGCTAGTTAACTTTTGCAGAATCAAATTAGGATATCTTTAATTTGAAGAAGACTGGACTCTGGTAGATCATTTTCCAAGGGACCTCTTTCATTAGAGTTATTACCTAAATATATTTGGATGTGAGAAAATATCACTGGACCGGATGAAAGCCTAATATTTAAAAAAAGTTTTTATAATGCACACTAGAAGTCTTAGCATTAAGCTCTGCCTCCCTCAACTCAGAGATCAGTGGTGCCTTTAGTTGTGTGGGATTTTTTTTTAACAGTTCATTAAATTGGCCTGATTTTTTTCTTAAGGGTAAATATGCATGTCTTCTGTTGATTTATCTTTGTTAATCCAACTACTAACTTTTTAGTTGAGTACTGCATGATAGAAATGTTATCTTTGTTTATATTTTGGGTTATGTTTTGGTAGGGGTGGTAGCAAAAACTCCAAACTTCCAATTGGACTTTAGAAATTGAAGTCAAAGTGACGGTTAAATGTTCTCAACTCTTATCCCTCCCTCTAAAAGTAGAAAAAAAACCCCAACTCAAATCAAAAACCTCAGAAGTATATGGCTTCATTTATTATTTTTTTCTTTTTGCATTAATGTTTAGTTTGTAGTTAGAATAATGTTTATACTGACAATAAGAATGGTGCTGTAGAGACTAGCATGGCTGTAATAGGAAAAATGGCCATGAAAATCATGACATGAAATCCTGGATTTTTGTGGTCTCATCTTCTGATTTTTATGATGAGGCGAGTTCATCTCCCTGTTCCTCTTCTCCCTCCCTTTGCTCCTTTAACTATGAGACTGTGTTTTCAGACTGAAGTCTGAAAATTGAATTGTGTTTTCTGCCGCTTATTATATTAGCAAAAGAGGCTGCTTTAGGATTTTGCCTGAGGCAGTGTTGAAGAACATGAGCTCATATATCTGCTAGAACTGTATTTGGGACAGGAGAAATTCTTCCTCCTCCTCCCTCCCCACCCCCAGTGGAGAAGGTATCACCACATTTACTGAGCAAGGCTGTGCAATGTAATGGGAGCTCATTAATGCTCTGTGGTCTCGAATAAGTAATTAAACTTCTGTGGCTATGTCCTTGAATGGAAAATAGCTAATGCTTACTCGCCCGGTTAAAGTGAGTAAGTATGCATTCCTGTGTCTTGAAAATGGGTGGCTAATAACCACCCGTTTAATACTGCTTAAAAACATCAGCAGAACATACTGTATGAAGAAGAAAAAAATACATAGTTACATATGAACAAAATGTTGCTTTGGGTCCCGGTCGAGGAGGATGATATTATAGCTGGGTCATCGACAGCTTTGAGGAAGAAGAAATCATTTAAGATGTTTGTGTGGAATTTGGAGCAATCTGCTTCATGATGTTTATTTACTGGAAGTAAGTTTGCAATCTGTTTATATCTGTAATGCTTGATAACTTGGTGGTGGGTTGTAGGAAAACAGCTCTTTAGAGGGCCTTTTAACGCACAGACAAAGAATACATCAGTCTGAACACAGGACAAGAAAAAATGTAAATGCCAAGTAATTAAACATTCATATTGTAAACCATAGGAAACAAACTAATTGATTGTTAAGCTTGCCATATTTAATCTGATGTCAGTGTAAGCCAGAGGTTTCCTAGAGTTTTCTTCTAATTAGCTAAATAGGTAATTACTTAGGATTAACAAATCCTGAATCCAGGTGTTGAGAGTTTAAAAATCAATAAAAATATTTATGAAAGGAATTGACTTCTGCCTTTTCTGGTATAGTTTGGTGGGTATTTTGCCGCTATTCTTGAGTGACACCTAGTGTGTATATTAAGCAAGAGTAATAAAAGCCTTTTCCACAAATCTTCTGAAAACCAAGTTGCTCAGTTGTAATTTATTGAAGTCTTAACTTTACACATCAGCTACATAGCTTGGACACTGAACAATAACCTCAAACAACATATTAATCAAAGAAGAAATATTAATCAAAAGGGAGTAATATGAAGGGTTAACAGTTAATTTTGTAAAGTGCTTTTTTGCAATTAATATTACAAAGTTCTTAGATCTAATTGCATATTCTCTAAGGTGCTTTGGCCTCGTCTTTTTCCAAATGGTTATTCATGAAATGATACAGCAACTGTAATTATCTGTATTATTTTTCCCTGTTTCAGCTAAAAGGCCAAAATGATGTGGAAAACAAATTTGCTTTTTTTCTGGTAAGGCTTAGTTATCTCCAGATTTGTCATATATTTTCAAAACACATTAAAATTTCTTGTATCACTGTTCTCTACATTTTGAGGGCATTGTTTGTAATGGCTCTCAGCCGAGCACTGTGTGTCACAGAACTCACAAAAGGTGCGCTACACTTGTGTAAGTTTTCTAGGTCCCATAAAAGTGTTATGCCATCATTTGATTGTGAAAAATTGGAATTTTTTTTATAATAAAGTATTTTTTTTGCAGCATCAGATACTGATTCTTCTGACACTGCGGGTTTTTTTGCATCTGTAATGAAATAAAAGCAGACTGATGGTTTTGATATAATAATTAGATCAATTTCTTTCTATACTCTATAATTATGCTTTATTAGTTAAGAACAGCCATGTCTCTTATTCTGATGCAGTCATAAAATTCATCACACTGATTTAACATGTTCACTGTATGAAATATTTTATTCTTAGAATTTTTCAGGTACTCTTTCTAATGTAGTAAAGCTTCCCAAAGTCACTTACAGTAGCTGCTATCGTTGCTAGAAGTTTTTCAGATACTGTCAGGGTAGTTCAGGTCTCACTGCAGATGACTGAGAAGATGGGTTAGGTACTCCCACCTCCCACAGCTGATTCATACGCTGAAAGCTTCTCAGTATGGATTGTTTTGCTGGTTTATTTTTTACCAGTTCATATTAATTGAATGTAAAGTTCCCTTGTGTTTTACAGGTCCTTATTTATAAAAGCATACTGTGTTTTCCCTATAGCTTGTACAAAAAGGTTTGTTTATGCTGCAGTCTCTTAATTTCTGTAAGTCCATGTTTTGTGTGGAACTTCTGGTTTCTTGAATTTGGTGAAATGTGACTGGGGCGAGTCCCTGGGTCCAGACACAGAGTAAGTGCAAATTATTAATTTTTTTTTTAAAGGATCTACAGCATTATAACTCTGGAAAGGTGTCTAACGTAACTCATACTGGCCTTGCTGCGATTATGCTTCTAGATGCTTTTATCTGTCAAGTGTAGCCTTCCCCCATATGCCTCTTGCCCTGCTGAAATGAGGAGAGGCTAGCTGTGATTATAAACAGGAATAGACAGAGCTGTCTGTTTTGACCTTCCTTAGACGTTCAGCAGCAGAATTTTAATGTGTCATTCCTAGGGTTGGTTTGGAGTATTCTGAGTATGTATGCAGCAGGTGGATTTAAATATTAAGTGGATGTGAATTAGAATATAAATGTGCTAATAGCCTCTGCCATATTTGTATTATACACACTCAAATTCAGGGTCTGCTTTGGCTTTTGTATGACACTAAGCATTTTTCCCGAGGTGATCATCAATAAACTGTTAGAACTTGCCCAGCCATACTTTGAGCTCTTTATTTTGTAGCAGTAGTTACTGGTTTTAATACAGTATTGTTGTCCTTAGAAGCACATCTAAATATAAACTACAAATGGCCACATACTCAGAAGATTAAGATGTGGTATAAATCCATTGAAATGTGGATTGGTCTGCTATCAGAATGTGAATGTAACGATTACAGAAGCAGCTGTGTAGCCTAAATTTATTACTGCAGATGTGCACGAGTTACTTGTTCTGCAAATGCTAATGATAATTCAGTATAGGTTTATAATTGGCTATAGTCTGTTAGGGACCCTTTTCAAAAGTAGATTACAGACGATAAGCAGTAAATATGCTGCATCTGTCAGAGGAACACCTGCTGTGGTGGTGGGTGACCAGATAGCTCTATGCACTGATGCAGTTTAGGAATATACACTTCTTTTTTAGTACTACCTGGTAATACACATATACATAATTTTTACAATGTACGACTTTGGTTCTTTCTGGATTAAGATTGCTGTGGATATTTTAAATACCAAATTCTTCCACCACACTGTAGGTCTGCTTTATATAGACTACTGTATGAATTAGCGAGATTGGTTAAGCAGCTTAAAACAAACCTCAAAGCCAGTGGTGGTTTTTAGCACGTAATTTTCAATTTCATAAAAGCCTGCATCAGTGAAACTTCCAGTACTTTTGGATTCATAGCTCTTTTGGAAGACTTTAGTGATGTGTTGCTATTTTTTATGAATGTGCAAAAGGATGTTCTTTTGTGTCTGTAGCATTTTCTTAGGGTGGTTTGCTTCTCTTAGGATGTTCCTACTAATTACTTGCTACATTTTGAATAAAACTGAGTAAAATTGAATTCTGCAGAAGTAAATTGTGTGTTGAAACTGGCCAATGTGAAGAGTACTTGCAAAATTCTTTACAAGGAATAATCAAGTCAAGTTATTGTTGAGTTCTTATTGCCACAGGTCCCTTTTTCTCATTTCTTGGGCTGATCCCTTTTATTTAACTTTTCCCCTTTATTTAACTTTCTTGTTACTATTTCCATTTTCCTCATATCTGTACAGCTGAGTGGCTTAATTTCCCCATCTGCAGGTTGTCTTACACTTGAAATCAAATTACCACTAAGAGTCGCAGCTTTAAATTCAGGTTATAGGTTCTGTTACAGCTTTTCAGTTGGTTCCCTGTGCCTACTGTGAATTACCAGTTCCCCTGTTTAACCTCAAGTCTGTCACAGACTTGGTTGGCCGATTCTTAAGCTCAATAGAGTAAAAAGGGCTTATTTGTTTATAACGATAAAATTGCTTATAGCCCTTCTTTCCTACACATAAAAAATTACTTTTTGAACCATCTACAGTATGTTCTGCTATAATTCTGATCGGTTCACCTCTTATCGCTCTTGAAATAACACTGATGTTATTCTTACAGCATTCTGTTGTAAATTCTAACTATATATTTCATATGTTTGACTTCAGAGATCTTATTGTTTAGTGTTATGCCTAGGGCAAGGATAAGTATCTTGTGTGCTTTGGGCAGACATATTCCCCTCAACGAATAACTGTAAATAATTTATTAATGAAATAAATGGAGTATCCCTTTATTTAGATTGAACTGCTGCAGGCATACTAACTTCATTGGGCTCTTGGCTTCACCTAAACTGGTGAATAGTAGCTGGAAAATTTCCAAATGACTGCAGATTTTAGTAGTTGAATGCTCTGAAACTCTTGTGGAGATACCACCGAACAGTACTTGAACATGGAGGCATAGGAGAGCTATTCTACATTTGACTTGGCTTAAAGTAGATCCACCTGCCACTGACTAATAGAAACTCCTTATCATGTACAGGTGATATCAAAAAAGCTAATTTTTTTTCCTTGGAATCCATTCGCTTGGAATGAACATTATTCTGAACTTGTCATTCACATTGCCTATGACAGCATGTTCAGTCAGAAAAAATTTGTTTTCGTTGTTCTTTAATAAGAGATTCTGCATGGCATGTTACAGAACGGCTTCTTGTAGCTCTGGAAGGCAGAACAACAATGCTTATCGTCTCACCTTTGTGTATGCTAAGCTGGAAGATAATTCAGGCCGTAGGGATCTTCATCGTAAGATTTGGTAACGGCCTTAGCTTTCTCTATGTTCTACAACAAGGTAGTGCAGCACACAGTAATAGGCACAAAGCTACGAATCATGATATGATTCACCAAAGTTGGCAAAAATAAAAGACTTTTAAAAAGAAATTACAGTATTGGTTGAGTCAGAGTGAATCTGCTGAAATAAAAACCTTGATTTTTTTTTTTTTTTATTTTACTTTGATAAAAGGGAGAGAGATATCTTTCAAAAAACAGCATCCTGTGTAAACTAAGATTTAAACTTAACATTATTCGTAGTCATGCAGGAAGTCCGGAAGAAAAAGAACTATGGATAATCAGTTAAAAGAACTGACAGATACCCTGATGTGTTGATCAGTAGTAATACCTAATTTCTATTTCAAGTGTGCTATAATGGATTACCATATAGATGCAGCAAAGCACTAAGCATTAAATAGATCTATGTGTTTTCTGAAAAAGCAATATTATTTCGCACTGTGGGGTTTCTTAAAATATTTCTTATTAGTGTACTGTGAAACTAGAAACAAGATGTCAATAGCCAGTTTGGATTCACAGCGGTATGGCTAAAAGTCTAGGCTGGAGTGGAAGAAACTATCATTTGTTTTATAGGAATTGCAATACGTGTTTTTTTTAGAACACCAGGGGTTGGGAGGGTGTAGAAAATGTTCTTTGAAATGCTAAGTTGAAAGGACAACAACTGGAGCTTTTCGTGGCTTGGACAATCTTATGTCTTGCTGTAATGCCTTCTTAGTCTGGGGACTCTGATGCACACATGCAAAGTTACTAGTTAGAAGGCATTTGAGCTGTAACTTTGAATTAACTCATAACACTTGGAAGTTTTTATTTAATAGTGTAGACTTTTAACAATGATAGCTTATTTTTACATTGCAGGAGCAAATGTAGACTCTGACTTGAGATTATTTATATTAATTCTAATCTGCAAAGCTTTGATATCTCCAATAGGTAACCATGATGCTAGCAATCTAATTTGCTTTTTAAAAAATGACTTCTGTTTACTATTTTGTAGTACTATGCAGGTGATTAATCACATTTGCATTTTTTTCAAAGTGCATCCATATTTTTTTTTTTCTGGTTTTGAGATTGATGGAAAGGAGAATGGCATGGGAAATGACTTGTATGTCTCAATTTTTGCTATATGAAAAGATTTTGGGACAGGGAAGCTTTCCTCAGACAGGAACTTCTGTCCTCTTACTATTTATTTCAAGCCTTGAATTGTTTTGATTCAGTCACCTGTCAAGGGTGTTTGACTTAGACTTTTTTTCTTTAAAAAACACCATAAGCATGTTCTTATCTTCCCCAACTCTCCCTCCCAGTTTCATGCAATTTAAAGTTTAAGCTTGCTTTTCCTGGTGGTGATTGTACTTTACAACAGGATTTGTTTTCCAGGTTTTCCCTGGGGCATAACCTCAAATTCCCTAACACTTGGATGCGAGAGTTGTTATTAAGTTCTTTTTCAGAATGGGTCTTTATTATGCAGCTTTGCCACCATACCAACTTATGAACCTTATCATAGTTCACTTTCTGGAAGTGAACTTTGTGTTCAAATTTAGGTGAATTGTGTAACATAAGATACTGCCTTTCCCCACGTGCGACTGTGCCTCTGGCCTTTCCCAAATAACGGTTAACATGCTTTGCGTTTTGCAGAGAGGGTATAGTAAAACCTGGCTTCCTTCAATGCGCTATCATGTTTTGAAACAACTAAGGAGTGGCGGTTCTTTATTTTGATCCTGAGTCAATTGGGATATGTAAACTGTAAAATTACTCTAAGAACATTGTTGAAGCTCTTGGGAAATATTCCTTTGGCAACTAAGGAAAATTTATTTGTATGTCATCAGATCACTTTCACAGACTTTCATTCATAATATATGAGTACGCCATGTCTGGTGTGTACATCAGTGTACATCAGACAATTAGTGAAACAGACATATATTTTCTAAATATAATTTTTGTTTTACAATGAAGAATTCTACTGTAACTTCTGAAATATAATAAGATACACATTGTCACTAGTAGTATTACCAGATTTTGGCAAATTTCTAATGAACATTCCATTACAGAAGTGGTGCTTGATTTTTTTTTTTAAATACAATTGGTTCTCAAAAGTTAGTGTTTTGAAACAAATGAGAGAGAATTTACATCCAAAGACAAGCTGAAGTTGTCTTGTTAGCGTGGCCTGTAAAAGGAAATTGTTTTTACTCCAATGATCTACTGTACTTCTTATAATGACTTAAACAATGGAAACAAAATGTATGCGGTTTTGTCTGGTTTTCCATAATAAACGAGAAGATCTTTGAAGGTTCCTCCCTGCAGTGTATTCTGATACTTGAATCCAGACAATTTTTTGTTGCCAGTTTGTCTTGGGGTTTTGTTTAATGGAGCCTTTCCTCGTGTGCTTTGGGCATGCGGTGTGTGATGGGTCTAATGTGTGCCTGGACACAGAGCGAACCCTGCATGCAGAGTGTCACCGCTCCTGCAGTGACTTGAAGTGTTCATGATTTAGGTTAGAAGCTCCTTTCTGCGGTGTGCCAAGTTAAGTAAAGATTAATGTCGGAAATTAGTCTTGAGAAGTGATGGGCTGCTAGTATTTTAATATTTAGATGGATAATGATAATTCTTTGTCTGTGGATCCTGCAATCTGATTGGCAGAAACGTGGTCCTTAACTAACAGGTAAAGCCCAAATGTGAATCATGGCCTCATTTTTAGCCAGTCAGATCCTTCATCACAAGCGCATTCCTCCTGCCCATGGACGGGGAGCTAGACCTTGGGCTGCCAGCCGCTCACTCCTTCGGCCCCTGCTGCCACGGCATCCTGGGATGGGAGCTGTGGGAGTAACACTGAAGCAAAATACAGCCAGAATATAGAAGGGATGTGCCTGATTTATATTTTTATTCTAGGTAAACTTTTAGAAATGCCAAATACTATTTGGGGAGCATGTAAAGATGTGAAGAAAGACCAGTCTGTCTGTGTGACCTGAGGTCTAGTTCCCTAAGTCGATGAATTTGTCATGACTTCCATCTTTTGCCATGGACAAAGGAATGTTCCATTTTCAAAAAGATTCTATTTTCAGTGTTGTATATAATTCCTGAAGCACTTTGTTGTCAAAAATAAAAAAAGTCTGTCTTATTCCATCTCTCAAGCATACTGTTTTTAACAGCAATAATGATTCATGTGTTGGCCGTCTCTGAAGGATTGCCTAAAATGCCAGTTCTTGCTTTCTTGGCTGTGACGCATTATTTCCTCTTGTGAGCTTTTATGTGCAAAAGACCAACAAATGGGTCACCGTTGCTTAAATGACTCGTCATTCATTTTGCATCCTGCATGTAGTATTTCTGAAAACTTAATGGCGCTTTGTTGTGCGGAAGTTTGTTCCGGTGATTTTGTTTGATAATTACAAGGAACTCTTGACTGTTAGTAATTTATAACATTGTTTAATTTAATTTTATTTCCAAAAGTAGATGTTGAAAACTAATTTCCCATTGAAACATATCTTCTTAATTTTGTATTTCAATGGCTGAACAGTTGTAAGATCCAGACACATTGTTCTGTGAAACCTATGTGAAACCATGTTTGTTCTCTCACTTTTTTTGAGAGGCTGAGCAGCAATAAGTTAGCTGTCCTGTACTACTAATACACCTACTTGCCGAGCCCTAGTCTATACTGCTAGTAGTTTAAAAAAAAAGGGGGAGGGAGGGAAGGTGTCTTGGAGCCTGTTAACTTAAAGTCCTTTTAAAAGCCATATTTACCCAAGTAAGACCCCCAAATAGTTTTGATTTATCCAGATTATTTAATAGCTTTACCATCCACTAACCTGACAAAGAACAACATTTGGTAGCCCCAACTGTTCTTTGCAACTAAGACTATAAGACTCCATTCAGGAAAGCACTTAAGCATATGTTAAAATTGATTTGCTTTTTTGGTGCCCTGTAGCGTAACAAAACTAAGGGGGAATAGGTTTGACCACAATGTCTTTCTTTGTTTGATCTGCCTCTGTTAGGATCAGTCCAAAAGTACAGAGGCAGACCACTACATATTATTCCACATAAGTGCTTTATTAACTGCATGTGCTGTGAATTAAATTAGTCTAGCTTTGTGTAATTTGGCTCGGTTTCACTCACCAGCTGAAAACACAGGTAAATCATCTCACAGTAAAAATAACTGCCCCGCTGTTCATCTCTGCCTTAGCTGAGAGATCAGACCCCATTAGTTGATGAAAAGACAAACCTAAGCCACAGAAGCTCAAAATCTGGACTGTATCAATCTAGCAGTAGTCATTACCAGCCACTTCAGAAAAATGTAACCCCAAGTGAGCTGCTTAGAAATTTGTAACTTCTTCATTAGAAATCAGTCTATGTTCTGGAATACTAGGGTTTTGCAAGGCAGAGTGAAAGTGGTTCATGACAATGTCGTGGTATTTATTCAGCATCATTCCAGGTATTTTCTCTGTAACAAGAGAGTAAAGTAATGGGCAGGAGTCCTTATGATAGGTATTTGCTTTCTATTGTGTTCTCTATGCATATATTACCATTTCATTTATGTCTTCTGTATTAGTTTCTCTGTATCCTCTGAATGAGCCAGTTTATTATGGAAAATTTGACTGTTTAGTTTTGTTTCCTGCAGAAAATATTGCAGCTACTACCTGAGAGGATTTTTTATCGATGGCATTTTCGCAGTATAGGTAAGAAGGAATGGTTTAAAAACATTCTAGTACAAATAAAATCAATGTTTTCTGTAGTCACTTCACTGGTTGTGCAAGTCCTGTTAACCAAAGAATCCCTTAGTATTGCCCATACACAAATAGTACTTGCATATGAGACTTGCAGCTGAAAATCCTTGAACCATATGGAAAATCATTTTACCTGCTCTAACAGCTCTGTGTGTTCCTTGTTTTGTGCAGTTTTGGTTGCCTGCTTCATTTTTATTTTGCATGAATGCTCTTTAAATTTTTACAATCTTGGATTTACCTGAGTACTCTTCCCTTTCTTCCCTTTCTTCTCTTTCATGTGCTAGAAGCTATCAAGACGATGGGCGTTATAAACCAACACTCCTTTTTCTAATTAGGTCTCCCTTTGTATTCACAGACTAACACCAACAATTAAGATTGAGGAGGGCTGTGGAATCTGCATGTGACTCTTGCAAATTTCCATTATGATAGTCCTTTGCAAGTGATCATATATGAGGTGCCCATACGAATGCGTAGTATTAAATATTGATCTTTGCATAATGGTAGATACTGTGTTGAACTCAACCCTTGCCACCTCCTGGAAATCTGTTCTGTAAAATTTAAGCTGTGAATAGGTGGCTAGCACAGGCTGTGCTAAACTGAATGCAAATCAATGGACTGCTGCAGTGAATGGGAGCTTAATTTCTTCTCTGATATTCCTGTATTCTCTGTGCAGTTTAGTTCATTAATATTTGTGAAACACTCAGTTGTCACACTGGTTTTGGGAATTAAATGAGAAATTTCTGGTTTGGATCTGGGATAGCAAAGGAAAGAGATTAAGGATAAAAATATAAACTTTTTAGTAGCTCTTTTTGATCAATTTTAATGAGTCATCTGCAGTTTTACTGGCCTTTATAAGTGGAGTTATAAATACACAGTATTTCTGCAAGTTCAGCTCCAGCTGTCTTTCACTGATTCTCTTATAATGGAGGATTTGCCAAGCATCACGTTAGAATATGACATTGGCCATGACAGACACAAGATACCTATGGATGGCATTTGCCTGATCAAGCCAAGAGACTATCTGGTTTTTTTCCCCACGCTCCTACGGTATTTACTGTACGTATTCCAGCTTCTGGAGCAAGGGAAGGAATAGGAGTCCAGCAGAGAGAAGTCTTGGAGTTAATAAAGCTCTGCTTTTTTTTATCCTTAGTCTCCTGTCCATTCTGCATGCTTTGTGGAGCGGTTGTTCTGCAGAAAAAGACTTCATAAGCATGGAATTGAAGATTGTATTGCAACACATGCACAAAAAAGAACAAAATAAAGTTGCCAGCTTAGCTAAGGCGTGTGCTTGGAGTGCTTACTTAAAGCACTTAATGTTCTTCCACTATAGTTGTTTTCTCTTAAGCATAAGGATAATAGATATGTAACAGGCTTGGTTTAGTCACTCATGAACTTTGGAAATCTAAGTAAGAAAAGCAGGATTAATTCTTCTAAACAACTATCATGTTTTTTAGAACTTTCAACTAGATTTTAAAATTAGATTCAAACATTAATGCTATAGGGGGGAAAAAAGGTTTTATTGTCTTTAGTTTGAAGATAGTTAACTTTTTAATGATTTAAATATTCCCTGTGGCCTATAGTGCATATATAGTGAATGTTTTCACCTTGTGATCATATACAGGAGCCAGAAAGCAAAATTTATTCCTCTCCTTATTTGACCACATTGAATAAAGCTAGAATCAAATGAGCACAGAAATATTGCGAGGTGAATTACATTTGTTTTGATAGCCAAAGCACCTTGAAATCCAATGGAGTAGTTTAACGTGATCATTTCCTCCGAATTAAATTCTTTGGTGCATCACTACTTCGAAAATTCTGCTTCTGAATGCTACCAAAGTGGTCACAACATTTTGTTCTGCTGTTTGTTAAAGTAAATTTTATGCTGCCTTGGAGGGGGGTTATATTTCTTCTAAGTAGTACTTTTTTGTTGTTGTTTGCTTTGGTTTCCAGCACTATTTCATCAGCTGCCATGTTTTTTCATCAGAACAATGAATTTGCTGTTACAGAAGAAATAATGAGTGGAAGTTAAAGGTCAAGGAAAGGGCTGTTGTCACATTTCCAGTTAGCACTGACAAAAATAAAAGGAGACATCTGCTTGACCACTTTACTACCATTTCATCTGAATTCGTCCAGAACAAATTGGTTTTAGTCAGTTGTTTTGTAGCCAATATATTCTTTATATTTATACTTCTCTTGAATAGACATATTTGGATAGTTTTTTCGCTGTGTCCAATAAATAAGCTGCAAAATTTGGCTATGCAATTATTTACAGCTGTACCTTGTGATTTGCTTTTTGCTTACTGTTCATGTGCATTAATAAGTTATTTACTATATATGTTAATAATTTCAATTTAAAACTGAATCTATGAGATCTTGGGGGAGAGCTCACATTTAAGGAATGTGCGTAGTTCACAAATCCAGGAGAAATAACAGCCGAGTGCTACATTGTGTTATTTTTCTCAGAATCGCATTAAACCCATTTTCTTGCCTGAAACATTTGATATATAATATCTCTCTGATTTTTAGGTCAGACATTTGAAGTTAAGGGCAGTTAACCTGGTATTTCTAAAACCAGAATCAAAATATTGTGCAATTTTAGTAGTTTTATATACATAATAGTTTTATAGACCTGAATGTGGTGAATTGCTAGCATCTTTTTCTTACCATTATTGTCAATATTAGCGTATTTGAATGCATTAATCCTACAAGTTGGACTTCTTGATTTCTCCAAATCTAGTAAGTTAAAATTTCCCCTTATTTTTAGTGAAAACAATTTGAGAAATTGTCATCTGACTAAAACCAAAGTACCTCACTGTAAAGATACATTATATTTAATCTTGTAACACCGATGATGATTGTAATTAGATTCACTTTGGGTTTTCTTTTTCTTAAACACCAGCACAGTGGCCATATAGTAAATGGCTTTAAACTAGCCTTTCCTGTAGTATTTTTAAAAAAACATTCTGGTGGAAAGTGGCCATCTTAGTATCTGATACATGCCTGTTTAATTTTTCTATTCCAGGGTCGATTCTGAAGAAACTTTTGCACACTGGAAATTCTCTCAAGGTATTTCTCTTTGATGATGTATTCATATTTCTTTTCACTTTAATTCTTATGAAACGTATTACTTTATAATTTTCCAATATCAATGTTTTTCAGATTGTTAGACTTTGTAATTTTACTTACTCATCTTTTATTCATAAGTTTTATTATTGTAATCTTAGATTATTTTGATGTTTATCTTCTTCAGTCATTTTGCTGTTGTAATAACTGCTGTAAAGTTACCCAGGGAAGGTATCAATGTATTTTACTTAACACTTTATTTTTTCAGTTCTCTCTAGGACTAAGTATACTGTATTAAACATACTGGTTTCTTGTTTGCTGAAGAGTTTTAAATCCATTTTTCTTTTTCTAAATATATTGCTAAAATTTAAATTTTATCTTGTCAATAAAAAGAAAAGTAAGCTTACTGAATACCCTACCTTGGGTGGTTTTGTTGCATCTTAGTTTTCATGAGGATCTTCTGATCCCAGTGATGTTGAGGACAATAGCTTGCTTTGACCTCTGTGGGGCCAAGCTTTCAGACTTCGTAGGGCACAAAGTATTGGCAGCTCCCCAGTTGTGCGTTACACTTGCTCTTGTACTTCCAGAGCCCCTTTTAAGATGGAGTCTGAGACTAGCCAAGATGCATTTGACCCCAGAAACTGGGGGAGTGGAACTAGAACTTTTTGGCCTCTGATTGAAGTTGGAGTGGTAATGCTGCCTCCTTGGACTGCCACTGCCTTGGATACAGCTTGCTCCCACCCTTCTCTGCTCATGATTAAATTAATAGTGTGATTACTCTTAATATGATGGAAAGACTCACTAGCACATAGCTGGGATGAAAGTACTTGTCCTGCAGTTTCTTAGTGATTTAACTGTGTTACTGTACTTACAAAATTTTTTTTAATGTCTTTTTCTACAAAATATCTTTTTCTACAAAATCATCCCTTTGTAGATAAGATGTGAAGGAATCCGACTGTTTCTTCTCTGGCTTCAAGCGCTTCAGACTAACTGTGTGGAAGAGCAGATATTAATATTTGCATGCCTTGTGCCTGGCTTTCCACCCATTATGTCCTCACGAGGTCCCTGTACACTAGATAACCTCATTAATCCTCCTAATTTGCCAGACGGTGAGTAAATGAACAGAATTTCCATGATGGGTGTATTGTCTTCCCCCTTCCACTGAGGTCGTTGTGGAGCTGTAGAATTTCTTGTGGGGAAGATGTCACATGGATGATACTATTTGTCTTTATAATTCAGAGATGTACTGAATTTGTTGAGCTATGGTATTTATTCCAGCTGTATAGCCTTCTGATCTTGTCGCTCTGAATTCAGAAAGGTTGGGTTTTGTTGGGTTTTGTTGTTTTGTTTTTTTTTTTTTTAATTGAGATGCAGCTATGTGAACATGTTATTGCAAAATAAGTAGGTGTGTAGATTTACATCTTATTGGTTAATCTGCAGTGATTGCTTCCAAACTGCAGAAAATCCAAGGTTGATGCCATCCTCAATTGTGTGTAGTAGGACTTGGGGAAATATCAGAAGCCCAAACAGTTACTGGACTTTGTCTTCGTACAACTTAGTAGTGCATTAATGAATATTTCCCAATTAATCTTTTTATAGAAAATACCTTTTATTTAACTATTTTCAGGTTTTCTATGTTTAAAACATTTTCTTTTAATTTTAGCTAAGGTTTTTCCAGAAGAAATAACACCGCTTTTGCCAGCTGTCTCTGGAGAGAAAATTGCTGAAGACCAAACCTGCTATTTTCTTCAGCTACTGTTAAAATACATGGTAATTCAGGTGCGGAGGATATATGTTTTTAACTATTCATATTTGGAGGAATGTACTTGTGGTAGAAAACTAAATCTGCACTGTATCTGTACAGAGCTGGGTTTGCCGCTCCCGGGAAGAAACTGTCTTCTGCACTGTCTTATTCTTGTTTTAAAAGGAAAATGATCCCAAAGGTATTTCCTTGTGCCATTTTTTGGTCAAAATAAGAAGTTTTTCACACTTGTGATAAGAATTAATGAATGTTATCCAAACTTGCAAGATAACTGACTATTTTATGTGCTTGTGATCACATTTAGAAAATTGATACAGGGTAGAGAAGCAACTTGCTCTCTTTGGACACATACGTAGCTGAGAAGACATGTAAAGGACCACTGGAGAAAGAGATAAAAAAGGAGAGATGACTTCTGAGATTAATTTTTTTTTTAAAAGGATGCAAGTAACATGTGCATCAAAAATTTTAATTAGAAATAGATCAGATTAATCTGTACAGGAAAGAAATTAAGATAATGTATATGTTTAAAAAGTACAAATGAAGCAACATTTTAAATAAAGTGGAAACTGTATAGACAATGAACATTAAAGAGCTCAGTATTAAAAAAAAGCATATAATGAAATACTTTGAGATGTTTTTTTAAATGTATATCTCAAAAGGCAAGACCAAAATGATATTTTGAAGGGGTTTTGTCATCTTGAATAAATGCTTTATTTTGAAAAGTGGCGGTATGAAATTATCAACTTCCTACACAGCACTCTTAGTTTCTGGTGGCAAACATATTTGTGATAAAAAAAGTATCCTAGAGTAACTTTGTCTAAATTTACAGGTAAGAAGCAAATTTGTTAAAAACATTAATACGACATTTTCTGTGCTTGACCATATTAGAAGAGCACAAATGTGCTTGCTTCTAATGATCTTGCTTTCTTGGATATGCTAAACCCCTCATGGTAATATCTTGTGTTCTTACTGCAGTTTGTAAAGTTTTTTGGGACAGTGATAATTTTTTCTATCTCTTGTTAAAGTGTAATTGTTTATCTTTTGTATTCAACGTGGAATGATTGTCAGTATAACACAATAACATAAAGCTTTTTGTTTGTTTCTCTTTAACTCCATGACAAAGGCTGCAAGCTTAGAGTGGAAGAATAAGGAGAACCAAGACACTGGTTTTAAGTTTCTCTTTACCTTGTTTAGAAAATACTATCTTCCTCACTTGTTTCCATCTTTTACAAAGCTAACCAACCTCTACAAACCTGTTCTTGGTAAGTAGTGAATTTTGTCTTTTACATAGAAAAAGAAATAATGGTGGCTGTTCTCAGTAGCGTCTCTGTTACCTGCTGGCATATCACTATGGTTCTCTTGAATGAGGATTTTTCCTCCCTTGTCTCATGTTTTGACTTTTTCCTAGTACGACTTTTCATTTTCTGAGATAGTCCAGGAAGCTGCTGCTGCTTGTCACTGCATAAGGGCTGGCCTGAGTCTCCTTTCCTAAGGACATTTCCACTGACATAGCATTTATATTGAGTGAGTGAGGACTCTCTAACTGTGATATGTAATGAAGATGGAACATACTCTCTGACAGGTTTTTTAAACAATCTGCAAGCTGCCCAAGTGTGAGGGAGTAGCTAACTTATTTACTCTTATTTTACTTCTTATTTCCTTGAAGAGGAAATGAGTATGAAGGGCCAAATGAAAGGACATGGAGATGTACATCTACAGGTGTAGGATTAAAAGCATGTTATTTCAGAAATGATCACATTTTCCATAATTTTCTACTTAATTATATATTAGAGTCCATAGGAATGGTGGTGTTAATACTCACCTGATGTACTGCAGCCTCTTCATCATCCTTACCTTCCCTCCTTTGACTTTTAACTCCTGTCCTTTACAGTTTAATATTTAGTGTCTAAAATCACCCCAGTGCTACCTCAGCTGTGCTGTTCACAGCTAGAGCCAAGGCCTTCTGTGTTTTTCGGCTGTGTACAAGTGATTTTTTTCCCTAAATCTAAGCATCTGAATGAATTGCAACCCAACCTATCTCTGTTTGGCGATCATCTACTTCTTCCCATGTGTTTTCTTTCTTTTATTTTCAGCTTGTGCAGTGCTCTTTGCACCCAAGTTAATTTCTCTTTCCAATGCACTAAGTATCCTTTTTCTTCTTAATCTTTGCACTTTTGAGTGTTCCAGAGCCATCTCCTCTTTCTCACTGCACTTTATTAATAAACCTAGTGAAACTTAGAAAAATTAACTTACCTTGTGGTAGTTCTTTGTTTCAAATTTTGGCCTTCATTTTGCAGCCCTTCTCTTTTGCTTTCCTTTGTTTTGCGTGATACAAATTATAACCTTCAGGAAAGATCTGTGCTTTTATGTTCTTGCTTTTCTTTAGGAGTAATAAAATTATGATAGAATATAAGCATTAATATAATAAAAGCAGTCAGTCATTGCATCTGTTATTTCATATGGAGAAAATGTTGTCGGTAAACATGGTCAGTACATTTAACCAGAGTCTGGAAGCAATTACGGTTTTTTAAGATGAGATTTTTCTTTGTATCTTCTCTTTTTATCTCACCAGATATCCCTGATATGAGACCACGACCAGTATACATTACTGCAACACGAAACAATGAAAATGTCTATAGCACAAAAATCCCATACATGGCAGCTCGAGTTGTTTTTATTAAGTGGCTCGTTACCTTCTTTCTTGAAAAGAAATACTTAACTACTGTTCAGAATACCAAAAATGGAGGAGAAATACTCCCTAAAATTATTCAGGTGTGCTTTAAAATTTACTTTTCTTATGTACATGCTAACCTTGCAAATGATCACAATGCACTGACAACTGAAGCAAGAAAGAAATGCTACCCCTAAGTGAATAAATGATGTACTTGATTTTTTTTTTTTCTTTGAAGGAGGAAATCTCCAAGGGAAAGCTTTTAGTAATTTACTAGAATTTTTTTTTTTCTCATAGCTGTTTGCCTTACCAGCCTCATCAGTATTACGTTTAGACTTTGGGGAAAAAAAAAACTGTTGAACTTACTTGTCCCATAGGCCATGTTCCAGCAACATCAAAGGCTGCTTTCCTTCCCTCTTGATGGTACCAGCTGTTCACAATGAGATACTAGAAAAATATTTCACTTTCAAATTGCTGGTTGAGACTTCTCTAGGATTAGGGACTTCAGAATGAATTTTATAGAAATAGATGCTTTTTCTTTTAAGAGACTCTCCAACTTCCTGTTAAAAATTTAGGATCAATGTCAACTTATGTTTTTCTCTTGAATCATAGGTCAGTGTCAAATCTGGATTCAGTGGAAAAGCATACACCAACTGTTATGGCAGAGCTGTATATTTTCATGTCATTTGTTTTTGGAGTTCTTCACTGTAGAAGTTTGAAGCCCTAAACCGGCTAAGTGTAGCTTACCTACTGAAAGTGCCTTTTTTTTATTGATCTTTTCTTTCTCATTGGAAATTCCACCTTTTGTATAAAGTGCTGTGCCTTTCCAAAAGACATAGCCTGGCAAAAGAATTTTTTTCTTTTAATTGAATTTTATAGACAGGTGACACCAAGTAATTATTTAGGTTGCATAAAGGTATTACTACCCTCAAAATGAAAACTGGTCAAAAGTTAGCACTTACCTGAAGCTATGTGCCAGCTTTTGGCACATGTTGACTTCTCAGTGGTTTTGAAGTTCCCTGACTGTAGCCTGTGCCTTGCTAGTGTGACTGAATCTTATCAAAAAAGCTTGTCGTGAAAAGCAGTAGAGATGTTACTGCTTCTCTGTTAACCGCTCACTTGGTTGAACTGAGGACAGCCTTATCAATGTAAAGGTAAAGCAGAACTGCATTTGGGCAATGCTTTGAGTTAGTGTAGGTTGGGGTTCTTTTGCTGGTAACTCAAAACCAGTTTTTTAGTCCTCTCTCTTCTCCTGGATGGATGGTTTTAGCCAGACACAGTTCAAGATGTTGCAAGATACGTTCAATGCCAGAACAAAACCTGACAAAGAGTTGTCAGGAATAATAATGTGCAAGAAGAGTATGAGCCATGTATGATCCAGCTTTTCCCAAAACCAGAGGGACTTGGGGATTCCTTTACACTGTGTCTGTGCCTTCCTCCAGTCCCAGCACTGCAACCCTCCCTCTTTTTTTGTCTTACGGAGTAGAGAAGTCAGTCGGCTGTTCTGAACTCGGGCAGGGCCCATATGAAGTGTACATCATGTAGAGCATAAGATCAAATTCCTTCTTGGATCAAGTAGTAGACTGAAAATTACATTTCCTGACTGCTGATCCCAGTGTGTTGTGTGAAAAAGAGCACTAGTATCTGGAGTTCTGAATGACCGTTCCAGATTTTTGGTGTATACTATTTCAGTTATTTAATTAGGTGTGTGTTTTCTTCTGTGTAGACTGTTGGTGTTGTAAACCAAGATAAAAATGCAGAGCTGGAAACCAGTATGTCTTATGCAAGCGAGCAGGAGAGAAGTCATTCTAACAGCAGCACCTTGTCTGACAGAAGGCTCAGCAATTCCAGCCTCTGCAGCATCGAAGAGCAGCATCGCACCGTCTATGAGATGGTGCAGAGAATCCTCTTATCCACTCGAGGATATGTTAACTTTGTTAATGAGGTATTTCGACAGGTAAGTGTGCATGTTTAGATGCTATTGTATATTTTTCTTAAAGGAAATCTCATGGTTATGAGAGAGAACACTGCAAAGGCTGTTGGTCAGATCACTGGTCAGACTTGATGCTCATCACACCAGCACCCATTCAGTTTGTAGTCCTTCCTAGATCTAGTTTTAATTATAAAATTATAAAATTTTTATGGGAACTGAAGCTTGTTGTTCATGCCAGATGGCAGCAAGTCTTACTTGGGTGGGCCACTTTATTTGTTCATGATATTATGATGTAATTTAAAGGTGTGCAAAGAGCTGTTAGCTTGTAAATGTATTGTTTGAATTAGTAAGATTCTTGTTCCTGTGATCAGTGTCAGTATTTAGTGTCTATTTAAACATTGATTGTTTCTACTAGTAGTTTTCATTGATTAGACGTCTTTTCAATAGTTTGGGATAAAAATACGTGTGCAGAAGATACTCTCCAGGACCTAAGTGAGCACACATGCTTTACTACGAAGTATCTTGTGTGGCACGGTTTAGGAACCCCTTGTATCAGTACTTTTCAGTGGGATGGATGGCACTTTGATGGGAGGGAGTACTTTTGTGTATGTTAAGAACCGCTGTGGTTGTGGCATGCTGCCCTCTCCCGGTGTTTGTTCAGAGTATGTAAGGTTACACCAGCTTTCGGGGAACAAAGGCGGAGGTGATGCAGTACTTTTATCTTTATTCAGTATGATCAGTGTTCAGTAGTTGAAACGGATAATAGTATTTGGATCCTTTTTGTGTTTATCTCTCCCTTACAGAAATTTCACTAGTCACTGTGAATTCTTCCACTCTGTTGGTTTTTCCCTTCTTTTTTCTTTGTGCCCTACTTCTTAGGCTTTCTGAAAGCGTTCTGTGTAGTGCCCGTTCATCCCGCTGATCAGCTGCTCTTTCCTAATATTCTAGCAGTTGGCTTCTGATTTTTTTCAGTTTCTGCATCCTTAATAAGTTGACAGTGTCTGTGAAGACACTTTCAGAAATTTCACATACTTGCCATATGGCATACTTGAACTTACTTTTGCTAACCCTTCAATTTCTGTTGAAATCAGCTATTGGATGTTGCACTTCATGCTGACTAGAGACAAGAAAGTGTACTGTGTGATGCAAAGATTTCCCCCAACCTGAGCAAGATACTGTTGTAATGGTTTTGCAGCTAAACTGGGTATAGGAAATGCTATAGTTTTTGACCTTGTTAATTGTGGAGAGTGGGTAATCTCTTCATAATTGAAAGCATTTTTTAGTATGAAAAATGTATTTTCATCTCTTCTGGTGTTTTTATGATATAATGCATGTTGATATCAAGTTTTTTTTTGTTGCTAAAGTATACTCTTCTTTTTTTTTTTTTTTTGTACCAGCTGACATTTTCAGATATTGATTTCTGTGCCTGTTCACTGCAGTGCAAAGGTCTTGTGTCGCTGTGTTTTTTTCAGTCTCCTAAGACCTCCAGAAATGTGGGAAAGCAGCCAGTGAAGCCTTTATAAGCTTTCAGAGAGGACATCTTTACAGAATGATTCCCAAATACAGACACTGAATAGCATGTTGAAAATAAATTAATTGTGTTGATTTCCAAAACTGTAGTGAGAAAGGATCGAATGCCAGCCACTGTTACTGTCATCACAACTTGCGTTGTTGCGACCTACACTTGCTGAAATGACATTTTGCATCGTATACGGCTGATGTAATTTGAAATCATCTTCTCCAGGAAGTGTAGCATAGTACCTAAGTTTAGCCTACCAGACCTCTACAGCTAGTAATGGCTTGTGAGATGAATCTGCGTGAAGTTAGAGAGCTTACAAGGAGCAAAAACAGCCCCTTTGATTTTGTCCAAACAAATACAGCATGGAAGTAATTTGGAATTAATAGTTATGGAATTGTGAATGATGGAGATATATGCATAGGTTGTTGATTAATCGTAGTTCCTTCCAGTAGAGACATACAAATAAAAATTAGATATCCTTTCTTTTTTGAGCTGTGTTATTTATGAGTGGTGGTGCATGGGTGTGTTTATATATGCATGCACATCTATGTTCTATGTATAGTCAAATTATTTAACTTTTCATTTTAGGCTTTTTTATTGCCACCTTCTGATATATCTGCAACACGAAAAGTGGTTAAGGTGTATCGGAAGTGGATATTGCAAGAGAAACCTGTGTTCATGGAGGAGCCAGACAAAAAGGAAGACAGTCAAGATGCTGTTGTCAACTTAGAAGATTCATCAGTGCAAACGGATGGTAAACATGTATGGTATCAGCGTTACTTACTTTATTCCATTTGCCTATGATAGGACTTAAGTCTTAAACTTGCTTTATAAATGAGTAACAATTTGAAAAATGTGTGGAAAATCAGGATTAAAAAATGCTTTTATTTAAGGACTCAAAATTTAAATAAACATCGAGTGTTCAGTAGCACTGACGGAGTGCAGGGAAAGATTGCAGCTATTTTGAAAAACCTAATTTGTTGATTGTTCCCTGCCTATACAAATATGACTGCAAGAACTTAATGGAAGAAACATTAACAGGTTCTGCAGTATTAAAATTTACTGTGTGTTGGCCTAGTTCATGTAGAAATATTTCCTTTTGGTGGTAGTTACTTAAGAATTTGATGATATGTGCTAATTTGTATATACTGGATGAAATATTTGAATTCAGACACCTTAATCTAGGAAATTAAAGTGTAGATACAAATTCTGTGCATCATCTTTTTAATATTCTGTATGGAACCAGCAGTGAAAGTTGACTTTGACATTATTGACGCTGTGAAGCTATTTAAAGGGAAGTTTTTTTGTGCTGAGAAAGAGGTTTGAGTTGTAAAAACACAGAATTACAAGATTTTGACAGATTATTTTTGTAGAGGATTTATAGTTTTGCCAGGTTTAAATTAAAATATTACTACAATCAGTGACAACAAAATGTGATCTAAAATATTTTAAATAACATGGCTCTTAAAACTTTTATGAACCCTTAAATTCCATATACGGTCTGTTTGTTCAGAGATTAAGAAATAAGACGCGAATTCCTTCCTGAAATGACTGTAGGACATGATGGTTCCCCCTTTTTTTTGCTTTTGATATTTTAAATGATTTTGAATAAATATGGACATATTCCTTTCTGCTTTGTCACTAACGGAATCATGTTTTTGAAAGCTTTCCTCTGACCATTCAGGACACAAGCGCTCATCCAGCTGGGGAAGAACGTACTCCTTCACCAGTGCTGTTAATAGAGGATGTATATTAGAAGACGAGGACAAAAATGTTAAAGCTGGTGCCCAAGCTACATTACAGGTGTGGTGTAGAGAAAGGTTACGAGGCTGTAACTGATGTAATCATGTAATTTAAACTACAAATTATAATACAGTCTCTGAGATTAAGGAAAACAACTACCAGCATTGATGTTTTTTTTGTAAGATACGATTTGGACTTCACTTACAACTTTTTTAAAAATGTGTATTAAACCATATGACTGTGTCTCAGAGCCCACTATCTATCTTTTAAGACAGAAGGTTCATTTTTTTTCTACTGTGTGTACTAGGAATTAATCAGAATGGTACACTTCCTTTCATTGAACCTCATTTATTGGAAATATTGGTGGTTGTTCAAGCATATAATGCCAGGAAATGAGTAGCTGGAGGAATTGTACTCTTGCCTGACCGAATAGAAGGGCTACCTACAAACCCCATACTGTGTAATGCATGCCTTTGTTCGATCTGTAATGCCACCTTTTCCCTAGAATGATGTAGAAAAATAAAGTGATAGGTAAAACATGAAACTTGCTCTAAGGAAAGTGAAAGGTTTGACTGGAGGAGAAGTATTTTATTGTAAGTCTTGACTGTTTTTTTTTTTTTACTCCTGACACTATGTAAACTGACTGTAAATGCCTGTCTTGAAGGTATTCTTGACAAACTCTGCAAATGTGTTCTTATTGGAACCATGCATTGAAGTCCCTGTGCTTCTGAAGGAGCAAGTTGATGCTTGCAAAGCAGTTCTGAGTATCTTTAGGCGCATGATAATGGAATTATCAATGAATAAAAAGACGTGGTAAGCTTAATACATTCTACATCATTTAAGAGAAAATTATCAATGTTTAAACTTTAAGGGAGAATTATTGGGTAGGGAAAAGACTGGCTTTCTCAGGGGTGGACTTTATTAAATAAGTTACACTTGTGACTTGCCTCTGAATCGATGTGTGAGATTGCAGGTTCTGCTGAGTCTACATCATTGTACTGTTTGACTTCAAAGTTCTGTCCAGTATTTCCATTCCTGACTCCACCTTCTCAAAAATTAGTTTTTACAGTCCACAACCAACTAATGTTATTTTGCAAATCACTCTGAGGTGTGATCACATTATCAATAAGTAAGGCTTACTGGAGAATTAAGGGGATTTTGATGCATGAAAATTAACAAGTACATTTAATAGAACATGTGAACAAAAAGTACAATTTTGTTTTGGAACCAGGGAACAGATGTTACTGATACTCCTTAGAATAACAGAAGCTGTGATGCAGAAGCCAAAAGAAAACCAAATAAAGGATACGTTTGCTCAAAGCATGTCAGGATTACTTTTCCGAGTGAGTGTTTGGGGTTTTTTTTGTTTGTTTGGTTTTTTTTATGTTGTTTTTTCATGATGATTACCCATCGTTTTAGTGAAGTACTATGAAGCCTGCTTGTAAAACAGGAAAAAATTCTCCTTTGCAGTAATACAAATAATTATTTTGTAAACTGTTCCCAACAGAGGGAGACAGATTGATTTGATCTGTTCTTCAGGGCTCTGTTACGAACCGTGGTAGGACAGACAGGCACACTAGCTCTTTGTGGGAGATCTTCAGAGAGGATCTCTGAAGCGTAAGCTTTATGTAACTGTTTTCCTAGAAGTTCAGCTGGCAAGTCAAAACTGAGTCACATTGAATGAGATGAAAACATTTATACATCATAATGTACTTTACATGCTCAGCTACAGTATCTAGGGCTGAGTGTCTCAGGCGTAGCTCAATCACTACAGTGGTTCTGTAGGTGTACGAGACAGTTCTTCATTCTATTGTTATTGTAACACAATGTATTATTTCAGTTGACCAGAGAACATACAGACCAGCTGAAACATAAGTTTTGGAATTTTTAGATTTTCTTAGTAACTTTCACAATTATTTACCCACTGATTTCTAGGAATGTTGTTTGATGAAAAATGACTAGGCATAATATCTGTGCATCACGTATAATCAATGCAAATATGCAGGTCAGCATTGACTTCATCAGCATGTGGGTTGGTGTGCTGAAGTAATCTTGACAGAAATGGATGAACTGTCCCTTGTTTCTTTTCTCTCAGACCCTCATTGTGGCTTGGATCAGAGCAAACCTGAGCGTTTACATTTCTCGGGAGCTGTGGGATGAGCTACTTGGCGTTCTGTCCGCCCTGACAGACTGGGAGGAGCTCATAAATGAGTGGGCCAATATCATGGACTCTCTAACAGCGGTGTTAGCAAGAACTGTGTATGGGGTGGAAATGACAAACTTACCCTTGGATAAGCTCAGTGAACAAAAAGAAAAAAAGCAGAGAGGAAAAGGTTAGTCTCTGTGCTTCAGTGCTTTTTGTATCAAACAAGTTAAATATTTAAGTTTAATCTTAAAAATTAATTTACTTTAATCTAACATTAAATACTACTTAATCTAGTGTAACCTGTTTAATCAAATGTGGAGTGCTTTGGGTTTATGTATTCTCATCCTTCATTGTGGGAGGAAAGGTAATTGGGGTCAAGAGAAGATAGCTATTTAGCAGTTTTTAGTACGCACTTAAAATCAGTTTTTTCTGTGTAGCAGAAATGAAATGTGGTTTCCTGTGCTGTAGTCTGGCATAGTCGACTATCAATGTAAAAATTCTTTTCCGTGCATTTTTATTGAACTTCATTAATTACAGTATTTTAGCTACGTTTATGTGCCACCTTGCAATTGATGGGTGTGGTTGAAGTTGTGATTGTTTTTTATTAATAGTAAAAATTCATCTGTGTTATTTGAAAGATTAATATTCTTCATGTCTGCCTGCTTGTAAGTCCATTCATACTCTAGTGAAAATAAGTGCCAAAGCATACAATGGTAGAAAATTTCTTTATCCCTAAGGTGGCATTTTAGAGCCTCAGAAGACAGCTGTGGTGGGAAGATCTTTTTCATTAAGCTGGAAAAGTCATCCTGAAGTTGTGGAGCCAATGAGATTCAGAAGCGCTACGACCTCTGGAGCCCCAGGAGTTGAGAAAGCAAGAAATATTGTCCGTCAAAGAGCAACAGGTTAGACTGTAACTAAATGTTTATGTTCCCAAACACTCAGTAACACTCAAATTTTAGATCTCCCTGCGAGTTGTGGCTGCTTTCAAAAGTCATGCAACTTAATAATTAAATGTCTAAACAGAGATGTTGTCTACCTGTGTCTGGATGTCTTGACCACTACCAGTATGAATAAAGAATCCAAGTATTTTGGAAAATTCTAAATGCATGCATTTAATTGCAAGTTAGTCATGTGCAAGTTACGTTTTTTTGTGAAGAGGTAACGTACATTCCTATTTTTATCAATTCATAAGAAAGCATTTATTAACATCAGTCAGATAATATATTTTGCTTCTGAACTTTCTGTTTACTTTAACTATTTACAGTGACCACAAGGTAAACCAGAATAAACAATTTCATCCTTTCTTATTCACTTTGTTTGCTTTCTTTTTATTAGCATGATGAGATATGTATAACAACTCCTCATCCCTTCTTCTCTCATGTTTACTTCTGGAAAGAGGAAAACAGAAGAAGGGAGAACAGGGGTGAGGAATGATGGGGGAATGTCTGAGACCCCAGGCATTGAGCAGATACCTGATTTTTCAAGCATTTCAGCAGCCTGAATTTGATCTCATTTTTATTTCATGGTAGTATGTTTCTGTGTTCCAATTCAATGAGTTATGGATTAAAACTCTCCATGGAAAATCTCCTGCTTTTGAATAGAATGTATTTTGCTGCACAGCTTCCTTCTTTAATTAGTTGTGTTTCTTACCAGGAGAATTTGAAGGTGATTTAGTATGCTTTTGTGGGTACAGGCTTCATAACTAAGCCACAGTCTTCAGCTTCGGTCACAAAACATTGTGGCAATGTCTGTTTTTATTTTTAAATTCAGCAAGTTCCTATTTGTGCTCCAGTGGAGAATTCCTTCTTCTGCTACAGCATTTCTCCCCTAGACTTCTCACCAGAGCAGTAGAGAGGACCTGGAACTATTTGTCAGCAGGGACTTTACTTGGCTGTGTGTGTTCAAATTAAAGGAACTTCCTACCTTTAGTAAGAAAAGCTTATTTGGCAGGGAGCGAGTATGTTGTCAGGTAGAATGGACTTGATGTGTAAAAAGCACTTAGTTTCATTTTGTGTCTCACGGTCATATAAAAAGAGAATTATTCTGGTTTTCATGGGATTTGTGACCATCAATGACTCCCAAATCAGTAGGTGCAAGAAAATTTTATATTTGCACATGCAATTATAACAAGTAATCATTTCAAATATATAAAATATATATTCCTTTTCTAATGTAAGAACATTTAGAAACACAAAACTGGGCCACTAAGCCTCCAGAGGTGTCATCTTTCAGAATGCAGTCCCTAAGATGAATGCAGAAGCCAGGGCTGTTCATGGGAGGACTTTCTTCAACAAAGTGGACGTTTTGGGAAAAGTTTCTCCCACTGGGGGGCTCTTTTGAAATCCCTAATGTTCTCCCTCTTCCATTTAAAAACAACAAAAAAAAACCCCTCTAAGTCAACATACAAATAGCAGAGCACCTCCTGCTTCCAGGTAAGACTTTCTTTTGATCTGCTGCTTGTATCTGGAGTTAGAAGGGTAAGAGCAGAGTATTTCTGCAGCAGCAGAAAATCTTTTGCCTGCTACCCTGCTTGAGTATTTTTGCTTCTTCCTCCTCCTGCTCTGTCTTCGAAGTGTTGGGATTGACATTGCTGTGTACAAGAACAGAAACTGTACAGTGAATATGATGGTTCTTTTTTTGCCCCTACTTTCTCTTAGACACCTCTGTAGTTCCGCATAACTTTAGTAATAGAATTGATGATAAATTGCTGTTTTTCTCTAAAGGAGACTTTAAGCTCATGGTGTTTTATGGATTAATATCCAATTGTCAAGTTTTTAATGATGTTAGACAGCCTTTAGAGTGTTAGCCACCTTGGAAGGTGTTTTTCTAAGAAACAGTGAACCCATTTAAGTGTTGTTATTTTGAAGAGAAATTCAATAAAATATGCATTCAGACTGCACTTACCTTCTGCCTTCCCTGTGGTGACTTAGGAACTCCAAAAACTTGCACATAACTTGCATTCCTTTCATCATCCTGTTCAGAAATGTGGAAAGCAGGTTTCAGTACCCCAAAATGAGAGCCCACAGGATAGTTCAGGATGTAAGGAACTTCATCAAGTCTAACCTGCTCAAAGCAGGGTCAGCTCTCCATCAGACCAGGGTACTCAGGGCTTTGTCCAGTCTGCAGCTGGGATCCCTGGTTTTGAGAGCAAAACCAGAGGCAGCTGTATCTTTAGATCAGTTTTTGAGAAGCACACTATCCCACTTCTCAGGTGAAAATGGATTGTTTTCAGCAGGGATGAATGAATGTAAGAGGTAGTTGTTTTAGAGAGGGAGCATTGCTAGTCGAGGGGAATTTGAATAAGTTTTCTTTATTTTTGAGCTTTATTTGCTGCTACAGATACTTCAATGAAAAGAAAAAAGGGTAAGGCGAATTAGCCCAGAGATAGGAATCATACACTGACAAAATGAAATATTCCATGTTGTAGAACTGCTGTGATTCAGGAATCAGTGATTATTGCTCTTTCAATGTATGAGATACAGTTGCACATTATTAACTTACAGCTTATAGGAAATACTTCTAGGTTTAATGTTGTAAAACTTTTTTTCCCAAAAGCTTTGTGTTTCATTGTATCATGACATTCAAAACCCTGAATATTTCATTATTTTTTCTGACATAATTATTGCTTTATTTTTTCCTGGAAGCTAAGCGAAGCCAGTCTATCAGCAACTGTGTTCATCTTTATGAGGCTTTGCCAGCTACTAAAAGTGTACCTCTTCTGCTTCATACTGTGAGCTCTCTCTTACCTGGTATCTCTTACACTTCTTGCTCTCACAGACTGTCAGGTACTGTACTTTAAAATCATCTTTTATATAAATGTTCTTTATATTTTAAACTGCTGTCTGTCTACTCGCTGTCTGTTTAGTTGAATATTCTTTAGTAGTGTGGAATGAGATACTTTGCACGGGTTCTGTTTCCCATGCCCCCGATCTGTTCAAAACATGGTCTTAAGTAGTATTGATAGCCATTAAGAGATGAGCAAGTTTAATGGGAATGTATCTTGTCCTTTTTCAAAGTTACAAGGGTGGCAAAAAGTGGCTACTTATAATGCTTTTTTGTTATTGTGTCACTGGGTTCATTGTCAAAATAAGTAACCCTTTCAGGGAAAAGGAGGAGAGCAATCTTTGCAAGGAACTACTGTAGAACCTACTTGAATGCTTGGATGTATGAGCTAGTGCAAGCAAAATATGGAAAGAAATGCAACCTGTCGAGCTGCTTGATTTAAAAGGAAAATCTCTTTCAATCTTTGTTACAGTCAGTTACAAATTGGTGCTTACAAATGTAGGTTTTTTTTCTTCTAAAGAATTCTTCCTGTAATTCTTGATTCCAGAAGCAAATCGAAACGATTTGTCTGTGCCTCTTAGTTCTCAGATAGTGTTTGATTGCTCTCAAAATGTTTGTAGTACTGCAAGCAATGCAGTTTTTTATTAATTTCAATATTAAAGATTATCATGAATTAATATTATATTTGTATTCCCTAGCAACTACAGTAAAATGTATTTTAATTTTTAATAAAGAAATGCTTTTATTCATATTTACTCTTTCAATTACTTGATTTATTAAAGGTTTCCAAGTAGTTGATGAAGTTTTAATGTCACGCAGACCATATATACTAAGGATTAGGAATGTAAAAACTAAAGGCAGCAATCCAGATCTGGGCGTTTTAGTGGTTATTTAGACTGAAGTGGGCGTATTTTTGCTCAAAAGTGTAGTAAACTTTTTTCCTGCTTTTGATACGGTCTTGTCCTGAGGAACTTGTTGTAATAAATAGAGCTTGAACAAACCCGCAGCATACAACTTCTGTACTGGTACCCAGACATAGAGGTGAAAAACAGATGTAATGGCCTGAGAATACAAAGCTAGTTTGTTGTAAAACATTCATCCTATCACCTAACCAAAATGTGCTGGTGGAACCAGGGAGATTTCTCTATCATGTTAGCAGACCTTCTTTTCTTTCTCTTTCCAGCTAGTAAGTCTCTAAAAGTATGATTTTCTGTCACCTCCACATTTCGCTTCCTGGGAGGGGTTTCTGACTCTAAGCAGAGTGGTTAGCTGCTGTAGCAAGAAAAGTAAAGTTTTTTATGTGGTCCATTATGGTACTCTAGGGATTCCTATTCTGTGAAATATCTGTAGTGTTTTTTCATCTCAAGTTAACTTCAGTCATAACACTGAAATTGTTCTAGCTAGTGAATAGGGACATTGACCTGAAAAATGAACTTTTATTTTTTTATTATTAATTTAAATGTCTTACAGAAAGCAATAAAATAATAAAGTCAACAGTCGTACTTTGAGATCAGGAAATACCAGAGCAGTTAGTTTTTGTACATGTGTATTTGTGAGATAATTTTCTGAAATACATGCAATGTTTATGAAGTATTTAAGTATTATTTAAACTCCCGTGATAGTGTAGCTTGAATGAACTAAGCATATTGTCCTCCTCCGGCAGGCTGCTGCTGCAGTCTGTGTATATTGGTCCGTAATCTCGCATCCCGAGGGGCTGTGCTGCTTCGTGCTCAGTTCTGAGTAAGCGTAGCCTCGATGTCAGTGCCTGAGGAGCAGACAGGAAGCAGAGCAGAGGAAAGGAGACAAGAGGAGGAGCATAGAAAGCTAGTAGAAAGGTCACTTTTAATTAATGTACATATTCTGTAACAATATGCTGAAGGAAATCTAGGAGACTTAATAATTCAGCCCATGGTCTTTATTGGAAAAAAGAAATGCAAGGGCTCTCATAACAGTTGCTACAGCAGCATTTTTCTTTTTTTTTTTTTTAGAAAAGGAAAATGGTGTTGGCTGTGCAGATTGAACACCTTGTGGTGGTTCTGTTGGGTCAGCTTTGATGGGCTGTGTGGGCCACCTCTTTGACTGCTTTCTGGGGCAAGAGTTGGCAATTAGCTTAAGTGTGGTAGGTGGCATTAACCAGTGTCATGGCCGTAACTGAAGGCACCACCACTGAATGGGAACATACTTGATCCCAAGAGTTACTGTCTTCCTCCTCCCCGCCAATGCTAAGAGAAATGCATTTCTAAATGCATTGTGTTGCTAGCTAATCTCAAAAGTTCCTGTTGCTCTTTTCCCAGTATGTCAATTTACTTTCATGCTTGAATTTTCGTGCCTCTCCTCCCTTTTTAGTTCTCATTTGCAGTTAGAGCTAAAAAGCTGAATGATTCAGTTTGTCCTCACAAACTAAGCCTGAATCATATGTAGCTCAGATCTTTTTTTACTCTGTTTGCATTGTTGCTTTTTTTATTCTCCCCCTCCCCTATTTATGGAGGAAATGTCAGTAAGCACAGCCATCTTTTCTGCACTCTGCATTTAAAGTAATTTTGCTGCCTCTCTTCTATTCTTTCCATTTCCAGAATGAATGCAGTCTAGTTTGGGTCTCTAGCACTGGAAAACATAGCTTTGTTCAGCTGAGATCCTCCCACCCTTCCTTGTGCACTCCGAATCCACAAAGTAATTTCTGTCCTGTTTCTAGACTTTTTACTACTTACATTGCTCATGTCTCTCTATAAACTTTAAAATTGTTCTCAGGATATTTTAGAAAACTTAAATTATAACTTCTGTAACTAGGAGTTACATTCTAGCTTTGTAACTTGGGAATTATAAATATTTGAATGGGTCACTTTTTCATATAGCTTTCTTAGGTAAGGAGTTCACACGTGTGTATAATTCTGAGGTCATGCAAATATTTTCTGTTTTAATTAAATCAACAGAAGTTGAAGAATCTCAACAGCTGGAAAATTCAACAGGAACAGAAGCTACGGGCCTATTTGCAGACCAAGAGCAGCAGATAACTCGAAGTAGCAGCACTTCAGATATTACAGATCAGTTTCCATCTGATTTTTTTCAAGGTAATTTTGATAAAATACAGCTATACTGTACGTCTGAAGAAAAAGCGATGAGACTTGTTCAGCCTCACAAATGCTGCTCTTACCTACTTTGGTTTCCAGCTCTGTTCTAAAGTGGTTTTTATTTCATTTTCTTAGTAAATACGTTGTTGGTATCCTGTGGAAAGAACTATTTTTAAGAAGTTACAGACCACAAATGCAGGATATGACCTTTTATAAAACAGGACAGTTAAAAATGAAACCTTTGAACGTGTGCATTGTGTATGTAGCTCTTAAACTTTATTTTTATCTGGCTTGCATTTAAATTTTGCATAGTCAAGCTAACAGTTCTACTTCTCTTCCTATTGTGTAAGTATGTTACGTGTCTGCAGGATTTTTCAAAACATCTTGTATTCCATTTTAATGTTGTATTACTTCACTTAACTATAACTATAAGAAGCATACAGGTAAGTGAACTGAAATTTTCATATGATGTACCTTGGTCCCACAGATGTCTGTATTTCTTGTTTACTTTTTAAAATTTCTAGGTAAAAAGGCTGGAAGTTCTCATAATTTAACTTCTTCAGACTCCAAATCAGTTCAGGAAAATAAGGGATATACAAAGAAGGAACATGAAGCTGAGCAAGTAAGACAAAATAGTGATTGTTGATAACATTCTAACAATGTTTTAGTTCTAATCAGATGCCTTTTAGTATTTAGAAGCTCTAGCAACTGAAAGTGTGAAAAACCATTCGTCACTTTTCTAGTATGGAGTCTGGAATTGAGCTGTAGCTGTTAGTTGTGCTATTTGGTGTGATCATTCTGGGTCTCCTGGTCTTGCCATTTGCTTATGTGGTTTTATATAATTGTCTATACTCTAGTTTTATACAAGACTTTTGTGGGTTTTTTATATTAAAGATAAGAAATTAATAACTTTTAAAATATAAATAATTCATGGCTATTACAGAGCTACAGTACACTGGAATAAATGTTTGATTGTTTGAAGTACTGGGGAAGATGATTTCCTTCAGCACAGTTTGTATCACCAGCCAGATATTGCAGATGTTTGTGTAAGTTAACATTAGGACAGGCAAGCTTCGTAAATTCTTAATGCAACTTTTGAATAAACAGTAGAAATAATAAATGCCTGGGGCTGATCATCTTTGTGGAAGTATAACTCAGTAGAGCATGGAGGACTTCAAGCTGAATGTCATCTCTGGACCTCGGCTCTCCCATACATCTAGACTTAAAGTACCATTAACACTTAGCTCTAGAAAGGAGAGGCAAGACATTTTCTGCAAAGTGCTTTCGTTAATTGCTTCAGGAATAACAAAGTGTCTCAAACAGAAAGGAAAACCTAGTCTGCTTTGCATTTTGAAGGGGAGGGGAGAGGGAGAGAAGTAAGCTCAGTAGTTGGGGGGAATTAAAAATTAACTTGGCTCCCCATTCTATTTTAGTGGCATGCATTATAAAATATTCACAAGCATATGCTGCTGGGCTGCTACCAGTATTGCACTTTCACCCTTTTCGCAAGTGGAAGCTGGGGTTTGACTATATATTCACTGCATAATTTGCTAATGCTGCCCTGTGAACCACTTTGACGTCATATCATAACCCAGTGAAATACTGTCATCACTGATTGCAAAGAGCCAGACTGACCAGAGAAGGGAGATCACTCTGCAGTCTATCGGGCAGCACAAGCAAACATGTGTTTCTTGGGAATGATTGTAAATTCTGTCCAGTTTAAGGAAGAAAAAAAATCTACAATGTCAGATAATATAATAATTTCTACAAGCCAGTTGTCTCTTTGGTGGCAATAATTTGCTTTCTCAGATATATGCAGAAATAAATTAATGTCTGGCCAGTGGATCAGAAACAACTTCAAGAAATTTATTTAAAAATAGTGATACTAATAATTGCAAATTGCAAATATCAAAATGGAAGTTCAGAAATGTTAAATGAATTGAGGAATTCTAGAGTAGAGATTCCTTCGGCAGTTAGATCTAGTATGTTGCTAGGCATAAGATGTTGGGACTTTTTGTTGTGTAATTGCAATAGAAAACACGATACTCTATTTTTCTAGCAGAAATTAAAGTGTTTGCTGTTATAGGTGACACGGACTTGCAAGAAATGTGAATTTGAAGGTGATCTGCCAGAAGTAAAGAAAAACACCTATCATTAGGGACAGGTCTAGAAGCAGAAAATTGTCTGAGGAGTTTTCAACCAGTAGGCTATAAATCCATTTGGCAAAGAAAGAGGAAGTAAAGATCAGGTGTCTTTGCATGGGTGGTTTTGCAACAGAATAATGCCCTGACATAAGAGATGACTACTAATTTCTTCCTGAAAGATTTTTTTGATACTTTTAAAAGTATTGAATGATTTCAGATTTGTGGAAGAACGTAAGTAGAAAGTCCTGCTTGTTGATATGAAAACTGATTTTAAGAAAGTGAGGATAAAGAATGAAATTGAAAGCGTGATGGTTTCCTTAAAACGTTTAAAGGTATTTGGGCAGTCTAAATATTCATGAAAATATATTGTCATTAATTTCTAATAATAGTGTGTATATCTCAAATTTGCTGAAATGTGATGTAAATCTCAAAACTGTAATAAACTGAGGTTAATTTTTTTTTTCTCTGAAGGTACTAGTGCGAAGAAGCAGTAGTACAGCTGAATTAGATTTGAAAGCAGATTTGCAGCAATCCCATGGAAATTATAGAGAGAGAGAAAAAAGTGAGTTCCAAGAAATACAGTATTTCTCTTAAGTGGAGCAACTGAAATCAGTGTCGTAATTTTGTCTTGTTACAGATAAATTAGATGCTTTTCTCATCATGCTTTGCTAATGTAGTTTTTAAAAACAAGGTTTGTGATCTGTATTAATCCCCTTCTTGCTTTAGGTGAAAGTGTTAGCAGCGACACATCCGTTGGCTATAATAATGAAGTAGAGATCACTCTTATCCCCTGGCAAGCTTCTGAAGAAGACCATGAAGTTAATGCGTCAGCAGATGTTTGTGTGGATCCTGATGCACCTCGCTGGCTTCAGCTTAGTCCTTCAGATACTGCAAATTTAACAGGTACTGTAGTTAATGGGTACTGTAGTCCAGAAAATACATTTACTGTTTTAGATTTTTATCTCAAAAAGGAGTTTATACAGTTGGATTTGCTTATAAAAAGTATGTTTCGTTTGGCATATATCACAAAGTTCCATTCATAATGTTAATTCAAAAATGAATTTTGAATGCCCAGAGTTTAAGGAATTTGGATAATCAAGTTGAAGCTGACATAGGTGTCAATAAATTGTGATCCAGAAAATGATCGTGCAGTTGAAAACAATTGGGTTGCTTACTGTGTCAAATTACTACTCATCAGCTGAGTTGTGATAGCTGATCCTTTGTGCTGTCTTGGCCTGCCCCAGTGTTCAAGTAAAGTAAATTAGTTTATATTTTAAATTAATAGGTTTTATTTCATAGCAGAATGGTCTAAGGAAATTCCTTAGTATATATTTTGACTGATAGGAAATAACTGGTTAATTCATGATCACTTCTCTCATCTTAATCCTGTTACCCTCCTGATTTATACTTCAAAGGACACAATGCCTATACTCCAGCAGCATGTGATAAATGGCATTCGCAGGAGAGTTAATTTGGAAGTAAAAATCCTTTACCTTCTAATTTTATTTATAGTATCTTTAACATAAACAACACTCATAAGTATATTGAAATATTTTGATTCTTTGCAATTTATAAAGGTACCTTCCCATCTAATAAGGTGAGTGAGCCAGAGATGTTATTTCAGTAACTTAATGCAGTAACATATGAAACTGTCTTACAGACTGTTTTTGCTAACAGATACAAAGTTTCAAGGAAATTTTTTCATATTCGCTTTTTCTTTCAAGTATCTCTAATAATGGCCCAACACACCTAGTTCAACAGTTCAGACTGCCATTGTACAAAAGGTAGCATATAAAACAGTGCATGGTAAGGATTAATATGTACGATAAATTCATTGCTTGCTTTATGTCTGTGATGCAAGACATTGCTCCTTTGTGTGTACAAAGAGAATTACATAAACTAACCTACCTGAAAGGTAATGTAGACTAAAAAGAAAAATGGGGTAACAAATACATGATTGCCCAACCAATGTGCCCTTACTGCATTGCTGGTTCTCACCCAAGTCACAAAACTTGGTTTTGCTGTAAAAACCTTTGTGGTGTAAGGCAAAAAAAAATACTGTGGTGCCACCACTGAACAGCATAGATGCAATTTCCCTGATGATAGATCTGTAGAAGATCTTGGTAATGTGCTTAATAAATAACATCTGTTTGAACAGTTTGTGAATTCATAATGCTACAACAAACAAAACAAAAAAAAATTCCCCAAAGCTTTTTTAAAAATAAATTCAAGCAAGCATAAGAACATCTAAAATGGCTTTTGTTTTACTAACCTTCTTTGGGTCCTGGGAGGACACAAGTTATTTCCCTCTGCCTGTATAGAGATTTCCTGCAACTTTCCTCAAAACATTGGCTACTGAGCACTGCAGGGTGCCACGCCAGACCATAGATCCGATTCTGCCTGCAGACAGACTGCCACACAGCTTTCCATGGTCTGACAGAAAATAATGTAACAGCTCTTGTCATTAAAATTTGCTCTTCCATATGTAATTTTTGTTTTACTGTTTAAGCATATTAATTCGATTATCTTGACAGTCTTCACAAAACCCTGCACTACTTCTCAGTTTGCATACTGCTATCTCAGGAACTGCTGCTGTATAAATGATAAGGTCTGAGCATATTCTTCATCACTAACAGTGCATACTTTTTAGTTCCTTTGTTCTGTTGCATTTCCAGGTCACTTTATACTGTGTGATCATAAAAAAGAAAGGACTTTTAGAAATAGAAATATTACCTGTAAAAGCCAGTTAATGATTGAATAAATCTCTCAGAGTACATGCATGTTCCATTTAACTGCATTTGCCTCCCTGGTCAAAAAAAAAAAAAAACAAAACACAAAAACAAACAAAAAAACCCAAACACAACCAAAAAAACCCCAATCAGCATGACCCTGAGTGAGGGCAGTCTGATATAAAGTGATCTATAGGTGTGTCATCTCTATGTGGAAGGCCCTTTAGCCTACATTTTCTGCCATTTTTTTCTTTGAATCATGTGCTAGCTTGAGCAGTGAAAAAGAGACATGATTGGTGGTAGAGAATACTTTTGAGATGGAAGATGGTTAGAAGGAGTAATGTTCCTATTTTATTGACCAAATTTATACTTCCACTGCATTTCTAATTCATGGAAATGGAACTTTTTTATATTTACAGACAGTAGTGAATTCCTTGCTGATGACTGCAGTATAATTGCTGGGGGAAGCCTTATCGGTTGGCATCCTGATTCTGCTGCTGTGTTATGGAGGAGGATCTTGGGAATTCTTGGGGATGTGAACAATATACAGTCACCTAAAATCCATGCAAAAGTCTTTGGGTATCTTTATGAGTTGTGGTATAAACTTGCTAAGGTATTGTATATGATGCTTACATCTAAAGATAATGATTTTTCTTTTGTTGTAAAAATTATTAGTAAATTTGATTTAGTATTAGTCTCTGGAACACAAGCATGAGATTTGGAGGATTCTGTCATAAAGAAAGCTAATCTTGCTTGATTTCCAGTAGGCATCCCCAATAGAGAATGTTCCTGTTCAATGACAAGAGGATTTGGATTAGTTAGTTTAAAAGGGGTGAGGAAACAGTAGCAAAGAAAATAAAGGAATAGAATACCGCAAATGTTGGTATTCGGTGTAAAAGCCCATGGTATCACCTAAAGTGGTAATATTTGCTTAGGCTGTGGGGTAGCACTATAGAACAAGCTTTCCTAGTAGTTTTGGCTTAAGTAGGAGCCTCTGTAGTGAGTGCCTTAAAGTAAATAAAATAAAATAAAAAAATAATAATATGAAATAAAGAGCATTAATGAAACAAGCTATCAGTTTTATTAACTCTCTTTTAAAAAATTAGATACGGGACAACCTAGCTATAAGTGTGGACAATCAGTCTACTCCCTCTCCTCCTGTCTTAATTCCTCCTCTCAGAATATTTGCATCATGGCTGTTCAAGGTGAGTTATTTCTAAAATTTTCACACCTTAGTATTTTTGTCTTGCATATGTTTATTTGTGTTATTTTTAATTTTTACAATTGCTGCTGGCTAAGAAGACACATATCCTCCAAAGGCTATTTGGACTCGAATCTGTTTTAATAAATATATGAAACAGATTTGCTTTATGGAAAATCTGCTGAAGATACAGTTTTACATTAGCTATCTACTAGGAAAAAGGTAATAATACAAGATTTTTGCTCTTTTTCAGGCAACCACCCTGCCAAATGAATATAAGGAAGGCAAACTGCAGGCATACAGGCTGATCTGTGCTATGATGACTAGGCGTCAAGATGTTCTGCCAAATTCTGATTTCCTGGTTCATTTTTATTTTGTGATGCACCTTGGCTTAACAAGTGAAGACCAGGTACACACTTTACTTGACAAAAAAAAAATTACATTTATTACTATGTGCTGATGGAAATGTCTGTATTTTCATATTTTAAGATCTGAAGCAGAGGGGAAGCAGTGCTTTGCAACAATTGTTGCATTAAATTATCCTGTATAGCCTAGTCTGTACCTCTCTTTAGACTACATAGTCCTAGCTTTCGCATTGCCCTCCCAGTTACAAATTTTTAAACAACAGCTACTTATTTATGACTTAACTGTCACAACAATGTCACAGACGCTTGTTGATATTTCTTTCTCGGTTTCTGGATGTTTCTGAGGAATAATCTGTGATGAATTTCTGTCCACCTGTATTGCACAGTTAGTAGCTGGGTCAAGATGGTCACATTAAAAATGTTCAAACACCCAGTTGATACTAAGTCTTGAGCTACAATATGTGTTTGACCAGTATGTTTAAACTCCGGTTCTGCCAAAGCGGGAGCCTTGTGTGTCCCAACAGCTCTACTGCGTTCCCATACAAGCTGAGGTGCTGTGAAGTCAGTGCTTCCAGAGCAGCCTCTGGAGTTGATCTGTTGTTCACATTATTTACAACTTCAGAGAGATAGCAGTTATTCCCAGCTTATGTTACAGATGTTTTTACCTTCTATCATGAGGTAAAATGCTTGACACTATCTTGGGCAAAGAAGGGGCTGCAAAGAGCTTTGTGTTAATTCATGAGCAGTGTCTGCTCTCAGAACACCCCTTTGAATGCCCTGTGCCATTGCTTGCAAGGTCATCCTCAAAAATTGGAATTAGTGTTGTCCGCGCCAGACTTTTTGCCTTCAAGATTAGTCTTTCAGGAGATGTTTGAAACTGTCATACCAGCTCTTTCTTAACTGGTCCAAAGGGTTATCTTATCACTGTAACCAAGAGGTGCTGCCAAAACATTCTGTTCCTGTGGATAAATGTTCGTTCTAGGTCCATGTGTCCTAGGTTGGCCTAAGTAATAAAGTATTCAGTGGGAAATGAGGGATGTCTCAGTCTGTTGAGATATAAGATTATTGGGCCATGGAAACAGGTGGAAATTACACATTACTTTATGGAAACTCATAAAAATGGTAAGAAATACTCTTTAGACAAAATAAGGAATATCTAAAAACATTGCCATGTTTTTAGAGCTGTAAGTTTTCTCCCTTAAAAGTAGTCTAATGAAAGCAATGGCTAGAGCTCAGCTGTGGATGCCAGCAGAGGGCACACAGAGCCCTTTGTAAATCCTGTAGTGGTTGTGCTGCTTCTCTGCGTTATTTCTGATGCCTGTAGTAAGTCAGTAGGAAGAGACTGGCACAGGTTTGGTTATTTTTGAGATGAAAGAGAGAAATAATGAACTGTTGCCAGACTCTTGCCCTCTGAATCTCAGTTCTCCTCCTGAAAAGTTAGAGAGTTTGGAAAATCTTCCTTTTAAATGGATAAGGGGGGGGTGGGCGGCGGGGGGAATAGAATCTTGTAGAAAAACCTAAGAGTCCTTTCTGCTGCTGACACTTAGAAAAAAACATAAGCATCTGCCATTTTTAACATACAAATCGGAGAAAATAAAAGTGTAGTGGGAACCTGCCCTTTTTGCCACTCTCAGTATGTTACTCGAGAGTAATGAATAGCTTGTTACTCTTTCTTCACTAATGCCATTCAGATTTCAGACAGTTTAACATGGCTTGGTGTACAGAGTAACTTCATTCCCCTACCGGAAAAAGACTGCGTGATAACACCCGCTATAATCAGAGCCCCTGAATTTAAAAAAACGAACAGCATTAGATCCTCTCACATAAAACACACAACTCAAGAAACTTTAAAGCCTGGTGTAGACCAGATTTAAAAAAAAAAAAAAACAACTCAAAAAAATAAAGACCTTTAAATCAGTACAGCAGCCACTGCCAACACAAGGCCATAGGGGTGGAAAATGTCAGTCAATTTTAAGACTTAAGTTGTTTTCATCTACACGTTTCCATGAAATTGCCAGCTTTTCAGAGGTGTTCAGCTGTCGTCAGTTCCTTTTTTCTAAGCTAAAATGTGCTCTATTTTTGGAAATCTGACTGCTTCCTGGAGAACGCATTCCTACATAGAAACTGGAAGATTTTTAAAATGTGGTGTCGATTGTTGTTAAACTCTTTCTCACCCTGTTTATTGCATTTTGGTGTTCATAACAGTTCCACAGATTTTAAGCCTCTTGCTTTGTTGCACATGGGATTTCAGTCCTTGTGCAGAAGTTAAAGAAGATGAAGTGAAAACTGCATAGTGAAGGCAGACCCCACGTTGCAGATCGTTCCAGGGTTTCCCAGATATTTTGCACGCTGCTGCTGCTCTGTTGTTCTTCCTTGCCCCACTCGGTTTCGCTTATTTTGCCTCTTGGTGGCACACTTGATCACAAGTTCTCTCTTGCGTTACTGCCTTTCCAGTTTTGCTTTCCTTAGCTGTGATACTGGTCCAGGTGTTGACTTATGGTGGTTTGGAGCTTAGATTCTCGTGCGACGTGTTGATATGAAGCACGATCCTTACACCTATTTCTGTATTTTCAATATGATTAGCGTCAAGATGCTTGATGGGTGTTCAGACTAGTGAGACAACTTGCATGCTCAGGGTAACATCTACTGTAACTACAGATGCAGAAGTACCTCCTGATGCATGCAAACAGTAGCAAAGTGTAAAGCGTGGGTTGCGAAGCACTTTGCTGTCGTAGGATCTGGCAGCTTCCTGTAAGAAACAGGATTATGTACAATGACCGTGACACAGTACCAGCACTGATCTTGTGATTTTTGGTATATGCTGTTAACTGATAAACTTCTTAAAACAAAGCATGCAATAGCTTGGGGCACAAGGATCACTGGAGCATGGAACTTGGTTCTTCGTAGCACTGCAGAATCTCCTCCTGCCAAAGTATGGTTTCTACGATTCAAGTTTTTGCATACCAAAATAAACTTTGATGCAGATTTTTTAGCACTGAGTGTTTTTGTTTGCTAAGTACAAGCATAAATTTCTCACTCTTAAGGAACATTAACAGGAGAAAGCAGGGGGAGCGGTCATGGAGAAATTTTCCTTCTGTATGACTAGTGCAACTTTAGAATTTGTGGGAAAAAGCAACAGAAAGGTAGACCAACTCCAGGAAATCACGTTGGCTACTTGAGAAGAGCTTTTAGGTAGCTACATAATTTTAAAAGATTACAGTCCAGTCAGAAACCTCTTTGACATGAATGTGAATATCAATATCTTAGTTAGCATCAGCAGTGTTTCTTTTTGAAATGTATTTCTCTTTCCACTCCTTCCTTAAGGATATAAGTATACAAAATTTCTACTGTATTGTGTAGATTTTGGTATTGATAGAAAAACAAAGTAATAAATTTTTTAATATAGCTATAAATTAATACAATATTATGCCCAGCAAGTGCAGCCTAACTTTGCAGACTTGTCTCATGGGGTGTATAAAAGAGCAATGTAAGGGTGTATTTTATAGAAAGCTCCCATGGCACTCTGAGTTCAAGATGTAGCAATTAGCTTAGCAGATCAGAAAGGAGATAGCGAGGTAATGAGCTGCTTCTAATTTGTCCATGTGGAAGTGTCTAACAATAAACACCTCTGTATGAAAAAGTGAACAATTCTCTGCAATGATTGCATCACCTTTTCAGGTGGGAGAAGTCATTGCATAAACGGCAGTACAGAGTAAGTCGCAGTCTGGTGTTGTAATTACTTCCAGCTTGCGAAGGGGCCTGAGGTCAGGGGGCAAGTGACCCCCATCCCCATCAGCGGGATGATGATTCTCCTCCTGTACCAGTCAAATCAGTGGGCATTTTTTGTGATGCTGTAGTGAGCCTGGATTTTTTCCTATGGTTTTTTTATGAATGAAGTTTGCTGAGGCTCACCACCTCCCCTCCCTGACCTCCTGTGTAAAGGAAGGTGAATTGGGACATTCTCTACCATGTCTTGGGGTAGTGGAGGTGGTTCACTTACGGTTGCTCCAATTCCTCCTCTAGATTATGGGAAATCATGAAATGTTCTTGGAGCGTGGTTTTTAGGATATGCCATGGGATAGCCTGTTGAAGTTTGGGTAGGCATAGCTGCCTTATGCTACTAGGGGAGACTGGTAGTTGAAAAACCCCCATTCCAGTGATTGCAAGTCTATGCATGTCTTTTGGACAATAAATACAGCTTTTTAAATTAAACTGAAGTCTAATACTGCAATGCACAAATTTTACAAATACCTGAACTGGGAAACGAAATGTATTTTATTATTGCTACTGGTTGCTTACTGTAGCAGTAGTTTTTGCTTCATGAACTTGAAAAATTCTGTAGGCATCTCCTTGCTCTGTAGCTTCCTTGTTTTTGCTGAAGAACAAAAGTACCAAAACACGATTCCAAAATGCTACTAACGCTATTCAACCCCTTCTTGGAAAAGCAACTATTGAGATAATTCTGATTCCTCAGTTCTGCTACTTTTGGTACTTAATTCTTTTAGATTACTGGTGTTTGTCTCCTAAAACTTCTGTAGATTTTTGTGATGCTGTCTTATTTCTGTCTAAATTTACACTCTTAGTTTGAGAAGAGAATGCAGTGCAAGTTAGGTGCTTACCTTGTAGTTACGCTCTAAAAGAAGAGGCAGGTTTTCAATATTTTTCAAGTTTCAAACCCCTAGCTGTTTTGTGTCTTTTTTTTTTTTTTTTGAAAGTCTGACCCTACTACCAGGGCTTTAGCATCAGTTAACGTGCTTGGTGTCACCTATTGACAACATGTGCCACCGTGGTTTTTCCCAGTAGTCAGAGGTTATCTGAGAAGTCAGCTACAGGTTAGTTACATTCCCAACTTTTGGAGTGAATTTTAACAAGTAAGTTTAATAAAAGTACAATTGTACTGGTGTGCCAGAGTATCTTTGGAACAGAGTGCTTATATATATAAGAAGATAGTAAGAAACATAATGAAAAGTATAAACTTCAGAAATTCTCTGGGGAAAGGACAACTAATAGACAAGGAAAGATGCTGATGGCTTTTTTTAGTTCAGTGATATTAAAGGCAGAATAAACTTTAAATGTAGAAGGAAAAGGAAAAAAAAGCCCAAATCCAAATGGGTGGACAGATGTCCTTGGTGATTAAATTTCAGCACATGCAGACTGGACTGCCCGCAGAAGGCAGCCCAGCTGTAGACAGAGAAGTTAACAGCTATGTTTTTAGTTCGATTCCTCTTAGTAGTGAAAGGATAACTTAGATGAAATACTCTATCAGTAAAGATGATGATATACTAATGTACGTTATACTTGTCTATAAGCCTGTTAAGTTCTTACTCCACAGTGAGGAGTGGTGTACAACTTCTACACTGCTCAGCTGTTAGTGCTGTTCACGGGGACACATATTAGCTGGGTAGAGCATTGTCTTCTAAAGGTACAATAAAAGAGCAGCTTTGCTTTTGTACATTGTGCAATAAGTACTTCTTGCCCGGATCTCTGCCTGATAATGTTGCACATGAGGACCTTAGTTGTACAGCGTTTCAGAAACCATAACACATTTTAGGTTCCTTTCCAGACTGCCATTTAAAAGAAAATAATCGTAATATAGTCTATTAAGGTTTAGATTCCCATATTTTAGTTTCTTGTGACTTTCTTCCAATGGCTACCATGGATTTTCTCCCTCTTTTAATCTCCCCCATATCTCACTTTCTGTAGAAAATTTGCCTGTGTGCCTCCATTATGTGCTTGATGAGTGCTTTGAAAAAGTGTTAACAGCCAGCATGTTTCCAGTAGAGACAAAAATACAGATGCCAAGGTCTCGCAGGAAATCCTGCATACCCCTCTGCTCACCCAGAGTAGGCTAAGTTGGAAGTGCTGGATAAAAACAGCTGCTAGGATTGACTGGAAGAAAGGGAGAACCAGGTAGTGCCATTTGTAGGAGCTGTGCCTTCTGGAACAGTATTGGTAGGTTTGTTTTCTGGTTTGTTGGGGTTTGGGTTTTTTTGGTAACACTTTTGCTCTTTCTAAATTGCTTCCATCCTACCCAAATTTCTGTTTCATAGTCAGTGTTCTGTCTGTCTCTTCTGTATTACTAGCAGTGTCTTTCTGGAGTGCTTGCTGCTTGTAAGCTTCTCTGTGAGGATCTTCTGAACTCTGTCCAGAATAAAAGTAGAGTTTCTGAAATAGAGGCAACATCCCCTTCCTTCTATTTTGCTCGCACCTTTTCTTCCACCTCTCCAGTCATGGCTGTAGCTTTGGGATCTCCTGAAGTAAGTTTATTTGTTAACGTGCCCCTCCAACACAATGCTGTTTGATCATCCATCATCCTTAGCTCTCTGCTTGACTTCCCCCTTTCCCTCTACTAATTTTAACTGGGCTGCGTCTTCAGGATCCTTCCTTTTCCTACTGTGTGCAATTGTGCTCCTCTGCTCCAGAGGTGTTTTACTTCAAGTTCTTGCTTAGCTTTTATCTCTATCTTTTAAGCAAGGTTACATGATAAATTCTGAGAGTGACTGTTTTAAGCAGGTCAAGGTTTAATGAATTTGCTGGTTTTTAGGATGTTCTAATAAAAATGAGCAAAACAATCCCTTATACTCTGCATGTGTTCCTCTATCTTGAAAACTGATACAGCACGCAGGTGAGAGTGAAAACTGTTAAGAGTGCTGCTAATTGCCACCTAAGGCAGAGGACCTGCCTTCCTGCTGCGCACTGCAGGGACCTCCTTTACGTGCCCTCTCAGAGGTGTGCTCATCTTCCCATCCCTAAAACCACCTTCCCTCTATGTGGTTAACCTTGTGCTCTGTGGGTGGTTTAGCACTGCCGTGTGTGTTTCTTGCAGTCAGAGACTTCGAAGCGGTCCTGCCACAGGCATTTGGGAGAAACCAGTATGGTGACACAAAGTCATCTCGACGTTTCAAGCAGTGCCATGGACTAGTAACCATGTTCTTGGTATCCGTACCTCTGTACCTGTAGCAAATGGGTATTCAGCTATTTCCTTCTTGGTGGGCATGAACTTAAAATATTTCTTCCAATTTGAAGCGTCTCCTTAATCCCAGTGGTCTCCTAGATTGTGAAAATATCAAACATACTCTGAAATGGGAGAAACTTTAAAAATTCTGTTTGCTTCATACGTTTGGCTGATCTCTGTTAATAGGGCATCTGAGCACCTCTCTGTCTGCACAAGGGCTTTGGGGTGGGGATTTTTGTTATTAATAGGACTGTAAAAGAGAGAGCTTTGTGATGTAGTTTAGAGGGGAAGGAGCAATTACCAGCAGGTGACTTATACAGTAATCTCTCATCTTTAGCACTTGTGAATAACCTTATCCATGATTTATAAATACAATGTTATTCTGGGGTTTAATATCTCTCCTTATTGCATTGGGTCTCAAGATACTTTAGCAAATACAACATTTTTGAGATTAGATTTAAATGACAGATTGAAATAGATTTTTCTGACAAGCTGATCCTGTGCTTTCTGAGGATGTCAAAGTACTTCATAAATTTTTATTGGAACTTAATTTTTGACAAGTTAACTCTTACCTAAAATGTAACGATAGCTAGGAGAACTTGGAATAAGCAAATGGAAGCATTTGTTCCTTTAAAATAAAAAAATGAAGGATTTACCACTTAAGTCTTGTGTAAATTAATAATCTTTCCCGTGCTGTAAATTTAAGCTCCTAATGAGGTGTGTCTCAGTGAAGAACAGAGTGAACTTTAAGTGAAAAATCCATGTTGTTCCTGTTGAGGGACAATTGGAAACGTGATGAAGGCAGATGGCAGGCTATTTGGTTACACCTGTAATCTGCAAAAGCTTGAACAAAAATTAGGTGAAGAATATTTTTAATTGAACTTTCAGTGAACTTATAATTTTTTTTCACTTAGTGGATATTTATGACCTTATTTCATTACTGGATTAACCTATATTGAAATATTATGCCATTTATAGGGTTAATGCATTTGCAAAGGACGTGCATGTGATTGCCCCTTTCTCTCCCCTCCTCCCCATTTTTAACACTACAGAGCATCATTTTGAATTGAAATAGTCCATAATGGTCCTTTTTTCACTTTTCTTTAACAACATGAACACTAAATTATAGCTGTGCAATTATGTAAACAATGGAAATGCTTCCAGAATGAATACTTCCTTTTAAATTTTCATTTTGTGTAATTGCTGAAAGGTTTGGAGCCATAATAAACCAAAATTATTTTACACATTTATCGTTCTAAAGGTCAATTATGAAAGAAGTAAAGAAACAACACTGTGCAGAATGAGTAAACCAATTTCTATTGCCATCACCATATGTTTTTCTTATTGCTTGTGTTTTTCCAGTTACTGTGTACATAGCATTCAATTAAAGTGATTCATTTACTAGGCTGTAAGCTGCTGAACAGAGTTTACATTTATAGAACAGCGCTTTGAAGGGAAGGAAACAACTTGCCTCTGTTTGAATTACCTGATTTTTGCCATATCACTGATAGGACATATGTTCTCACTTGGTCGCTTTCTCATAAGCCCAAATCTTCTGATAAGCTTGCAATGCTACTGAATTACTGCATGAAATCACGCTTTTCTTGTTAGCTGCGTTGTGCATGAAAGTGTGCTAATTGGGAAATGGGAGAAAAACTGTCAAATTTTACCTGTAAGTGCCTTCCTGGGGTGTGGTTTCTTTCCAGTCTGTTCTGTTTGGAGTAAGCTCGACTAGAACAACAATGTTATAGGCAGGACGTATTCTGCCTCATATTAATTTCAGTGAAGTCACTCAAACTATGACAAATTTGTACTGAAATGCCTGAGATGAAAAATGGCAGTGGAAACTAATGGAAAGTGAGGCTTAACATGTTTTCGTTTGGGCTTTTATGCACTTGTACGTTGTTATTTTTAACGGTTCTCTGTGTTGTATGACTGCCGCATATGATCTGTGCTGTGAATTCATCAGCTTGAAGGTACGTAACAAAAAAGAAAAATTGAGGATTGTTTCATTAGCTTTTCAAAATAATTTTTTCAGAAGTTTCTTAGTATGAAAAATAATTTTTTTTTTCTTTTTTTCACGGTAGTACATCTCATGAACAGAAAGTAGATCCATGCAACCACATTCTTACAGCTTTTGGAGTGTGTACGTTGTCACAGCATTGTATTAGTTATGCTGTGCTGTAAACTCATAGGTATTAATATAGTAAAGTAATGGTTTTGCAGCTACTTTTTTTATCCTCATTTTCTAAGTGTTCTCTCCAGTGACCATAGTTAAGAGCCGATGAAGCCGAGCGATATCATTACAGTGGTATTTAACAGATGGGATTGATGGAGTGAGGACTGGAGTTAACGCAGTTGTTTGTAGCAGGTCTTTGTACTTCCGATGTTCTGTTACCTTTCAGGCCAGGTTAGCACAGGCTCTTTTATTGTGGCATATGTCAACAGAAGTGTACTCCCATCTGCTGCTCTATAGTTTGATGCCCAATTATTCAGAGACCAAACACATCACAGTACCTGGCTCTGTTCGTGATTACAGGTGCGTTGTGTTGTGAGGAGCCCGGTGCATTAATCAGACCCTTAATTATAAAAAGGTGGGTCTTTTGTTCTGCTCTGAGTGTGAGTTTACTACCCACTTTATGAGCTGCTGCATCCATCTGCTCCCTCTTTTTGAATGTTTGCATTGACTGATATTGACTTTAAAATGTATCAAAGGAAGTGATTAAAACTAGTTTAAACATTAACTTGAGTGGCATTTTAGCTTATTCAGGAAAGTGAAAGCATTATCTGCTACTATGTTAAAAACTAATATTATTTATTTAAAATGTATAACACAGTTATTTCATAGGATGATACTGCTGTAAATACTTAGTGGAACACTAAATAGGTTCTGTCCAGGTGTTTAGCAGTGCTTTGAGAAAATACTAGTGGTGTTAAAGCATATCTTCATATAGAGAAAAATGAGTTTGACTTTTTTAGCTTCTGATGTAGAAACTGAGCGTATGGACACGTTCGGGGACTAAATTTAAGTTCAAGCCTTCTTTAACACATCGTAAAACCAGTGAAGATGGACATTGAAAATGGTTTTCCTTTGCAACTTTTCGTTGAAATTTTATTGAAATGAAGAATAATTTCCTACTCAATATAGAAATAGTTTTATCTAATTCTTCAGCAAATGTAATGTTGCAGGTAAGGATTATATGGATTTTGTGCCTAACTTTAAACCTGCTGAAACCTTGTGGGAAGGAAATCTTAACTCAAATACAGGAACTTTGCTCTGATTTGGAGACTGGGAAGAACCAAAATGTGGAAGGATTAAAGTTGAAACGCTTGTCTTGAATGTGCTCTGTGTCACAGGGTAATGATAAGAGTGAAGCTGTGGTTGGTGGTCTATTCTTACACATATAGTGCTGCCTCTCAAAACAAAAAAAAAAAACCCTTCTGTTCCTTCAAAAGTTCAGCAAAACTCTTTTTTTCCCCAAGGCTTATCTATATTTGCTGTCTTAATTATTTAGAAGAAGAGTGACTTAGAATAATCTAGTTAACATAGATTTATCTGTGTTACCATGCTGTGTATGATCACTTCTTGCATTTGACATCACTATGTTTCTCAACTAGTCCAGAATAGCTAAAAAACCCTGTATGTGCTGGAATAGCCTAAGTAGTAAGCCACCTACTCTCAGTTACTGTCTTGAGCAACTTCAGGGCAAAGGCGGCAGTCATTTGTGTCATCTCGTGTTTTTATGGCTACAGAATCTTCAGTAATGTGATTTTAGGAAATACCTCATTTGGAGTGTTGTAATGCTTCCTCTTAAATTGATTAATAGTTTGCATGTTTTGAATCCAAAGTCTTATTTAACAGGAGAACAGTTATGCTTAGACACGAAAAGACATGGGCGCTTGTGTGTTTTTTTTTTTTTTTTAAACAAGAATTCAAGAGTACAGATATTACCAAAATACAAAATGCACTTTTCCTACTAAATACATCTGCAGCAGAAAGTAGTGGTTGTTAGGTGACAGCTGGTTATACATAGAGCTGTGTGGCGCTCTGAATTATCACCTTGATTAGTGTGGAGCTGGTGAAATGCAAAGTTAAATCTTCTCAAAATTTCCTTTTTGGTTTTGGACCTTTTTTTTTTTTTTCCCTTATTTCTTCTCAAACAGGTAACTTCTCTTTCAGGATATCTTAAATACTGTCATAAAGCACTGCCCACCTTGGTTTTTCTTCCTGGGCTTACCTGGCTTTACAATGCTGATAGGAGACTTCATTACAGCGGCGGCCAGGGTTCTGAGCACAGACATGCTGGAGGTGAGTATGGCAATGCCCGGTGCCTTGTCCCCCGAGAGCATGGGCTTGCTAACGAGGTTGGGATATCTCGACTCTAACAGGTGTTGGCTCATTAGTGCAACGTGAAACAGGGCTCTTGGGGCAGATACCATGGCAGCTGATGTGTGAAATTGTGGGATAAGGTGACATACTAGTATTGCAAAAGTGTTTCATCCAAATGCCAAAGTGTGAGAAATCATATCCTCACTAATACTGCAGCACGCCTGTGCGCTAAAAGCAGGACTTGGATTTCAGAATCTCATTAGTTTTTTTCTGTGGGCAAATACTGAAAATATGGAACTCTTTTGGCAATGCAGAATTTCTTACTAAATATCAACACTAGTAGAAATATGACTCTAAATGATTAAATTAGTGAAGGATAAGTAAAATAGCAAATCAATGATGGGGTGCCAAAATAAGGGTGAAGGTCTGGCAGTCCTGGGAAAGACAGGAGAGCTTTGTTGTACATGAAACCCCATTTCAGGGGAGACCTTTCTGTCCATTTTGGCCAAGTGCTTTTGCTGCTGCTCTTGACATTTGTGTGGCTGAGCGGGTGGCCCTGCACAGGGACACAGCCCTCTTGTATTTCAGCAGAACTGAAACAGTGAGCCTAGCTACATTTTTTCCATCATCCCTCAAAGAATTTACAGCCATTAATTTTCTGACATCTCTTTAGAAAAAAATCTGATCAGCCTGATCATCCAAAACTTAAAGTGCCAATAAGAAACAAATACTCAACTTTCCGTGGGGACAAAAAAAACCCCAACCCAACGCCACCTTCCATTTCTCCTACAAGCATAAAACTTAGCGTGCATTGCGTTTTCGACATTACGCAAGATTATATAGCAGCAGTTAATGCATTTATGGCTTATACCATGTTGCTTTTGATGGTTTTATTGAAGTAAGAATCTCTCTACACATTTTTATCATGTATACAGTCAGGTTGAGTGCATTGTGCTGTCCTTTGTGTCACACAATCAGCTAATGGTAGTGCTGGATTAGTGCTTAAAACTTTCACTCAACTTTTCTTTAGGTGGTTCTGTACTTTTTTTATTGACACTAAATCACTGATAGCTAGATTGTGTAGCGACAGAGGAGATATTGAAAATGTAGAATATGCTTAGGGTATGCATAGGCCAGGTCCCTGCTGGAGGAGAAGCTTGGCCTCAGAAAAAGGGCAGAGCAACACAGCAGCAAAAAGCACGAGCAGGTAAGTGTGCATTAGTCACGGCTTTAATGCAGTTTTTGCTGCAGTTGTAAAGGAAAAGCTACCTGGGCAGGTTCCTCAGGACGCTTTAAATGTTGCACTGTGAACACAGCACACTTAATATTTATGGTGATACACACTAGCCTCATAGTTTGTCATTTTCATAACTTTATGAAGGGGTTTTTTAAATGAATATTTTTGCTTACTTTTCCTTCATTAGGCTCCCCGTTCAGAAGCTCACACCATCCTTGGTTCTCTTGTTTGCTTTCCAAATATCTACCAAGAAATCCCACTGTTGCGGCCCATTTCAGAAGCCGGTGAGATCATTGCGGGAACTGCAGATGTGAAGGTAAAGTCATGTTTCATTAACAAATCCTTAGATAACCTAACATATTTTTACTATTCAGTGACTTCATTGTTACTGTATGTTTTTGTTTAAAAAATAAACCCCTCCTCTTCCTCAAAACCCCACATATGCACAAGTTATATGTTCTTATTTGATAAGCATTGCTTTGCTTAACATGTACCAAAAAATTAACAAAGCTTAGATACTGCAAATTACATTTTACTTTCAAGGCGAGTGAACTGGCTATGATCAAATGCCATGTTTTCCAGCCCGATGCCAGTCAGGTCAATTCATTAAATGATGTTGGTGGTATTATTTAAAGTGTCCGTTCATTCTATCTGTGTATTAGCTTGTCCTGTGAGAGATGTGGGGTGTACATAAGGGGAGATTTTTTTTTTTTTTTTGCCTTATTGATATTATGGTAAAATCTTAAGAAAATTCCACTATTAGAACCATCATCTTATGTGAATGGTTTTTCCCTGAGAATTAATTTCAGTGGTATACCATGAGATATGAGTTCCTTTGTGGGATGGAAAGCTTTGTAATTTAATGACCTTCACCACAATAATCTTGTAGGGGAAAAATCACACATACCCTCCCCCAAAGACCCGACAAAGGTGACCTGGAATATCACTTGCAGGTGAAACCTGCCAAAATGATTGCCCTCATGCAAGCCTCTGTTGCTTTTTGGTAAACTAGAGGTACCACAGTGATCCACTGCACAAAGCTAGGCATAGCTGGGGAGGAATCTTCGACTTCCTCATGCAGCCTGAGAAAGTAGAACCGGAGAGAATTCAAAACCCTTAGCACGCTTGGCTCCCGTTCTTGCTTTCTTCATCAGGCCTCGGGGAGTCATTGGAGGTCTGTTCAAACAGTCTCCATTTTAAGTGTCTTTTCTGTACTAAAAATACACTGAATTTTTCATAACGTGGCTTGCTTAACACCTGAACACTGTATTGGAAAGTGATCACCACTCATCGTTAGCAAATACCCGTCAACTCTGAAAATGAACTGATTTCCATCTTGCTGCCTGTACATGGTTTTTAGGTGGATTAGATTTATCCACAAGGACCTTTATATTTTACAACCTGAGTTGTAATCAGTATTTCTCCCTTGACAAAGTAAAATTGGCATGAGATAAAAATGCTTTAAGAATAGACTGAGAATTAAAGTTATTTCACTTGTAACTATGTCAAAATTAAACAACTTTAAAGTAGATGTATGAAAAAGATGCTTATTCTAATTTATCTTATTATTTTAGTGTTACCTCATAAATATTTTATTGAAGAATGCTACGGAGGAGCCAAGTGAAGCTGCAAGGTAAAATACTGAATAAAAGAAATGGGAAAAGGGGGTTGTCTTTCTTGCTACTTATTGTTGGTGCTTGTACAGCTGAGTTGTTACTACTGCCTTGTGGTTTGATCCTATTTTTACATGAGTTCTTCACTTTAGCCCTATTAAGATGAGGGCCACTCTGCGCCATGAAGGTGTTAACCTGTTGTGTGAGAGGGGAAAAAAGAGATTGCATCTTTGTGCATTTCTTTCTTCTTTTTCTTTCCACCCCCTAAATATTCTTCTACAACTTCTGACAAAACCACTTTTTTTTAAAAAAAAAGATGCATAGCCATTTGTGGCCTTGGAGTTTGGATCTGTGAAGAACTAACACAGTGCACAAACCACCCCCAAGTGAAGGAAGCAATCAATGTCATAGGTGTGACACTGAAGGTAATACTATGACAGTTTCTGTAATTAATAAGTATTGTGTTTTAAAAAAAAAAAGTATTTTTAAATAGTTGCTGATTTTATGGAGCACAGTCTGCTGATTAGTCTTTTCATTGCTTAAAGCACTGACAGGGTGCTGCTTAACACACAACTGCTCGGGTCTTTTTGCATAGTGTTGGTGATACGGTATTAGCCATCTTCAAAAAGCTGTCTCCCAGTTCTGAACCTTGGAGTGTAATTAGTAGCTCATTATGTTCAGTGAGCATGGTTCAGAGTATATGCACAGTTCTTCAGTGGGGCCAAGGTCATATCCTATACAAAAGTGCAAAATATTTGCAAAAATAGCATATGATTTTGTACCTTACATCCCTTTCCACAGCAGACCGGGTTACAGTTACATAGATAATGTCAGGCCTGCTGTTTCCTAATACTGACAATATGATTTTGCAACATTTACATTTTTTATTGTTTGTATAGATACAAAATAATTTAAAATGTAGAAAAATTAATGCATTGTATTGTAGCTGGATATTTTATTTGGCTTTTAATCACCTTTTCTCTTCCAGTTTTCTAATAAACTTGTAGCTCAGGTAGCCTGTGATGTTCTTCAGCTGCTAGTTTCTTACTGGCAGAAGCTTCAGAAGTACGAATCTTCTCTGTCCAGAAAAATCACTGAAGTACGTCAGTTTCTTTAAAATATTTGTATGGAAATCATGTGCAAAGTTGTTGTAATTCCTTCATTCCTTACTTGAGTAACTGTGACTTTATATTAACTTTTTCTTTCTTCTGCAATTATTGTTAGGAGATATACTTGCTGTAGTCCTAGGACCAGTGTACTACTCTTATTTGCAGTGATTTATTTCCAAAATGATCAGTAAATCTTTTTGTTTCACTTGGACGTTGATTTACAAGGGCAGTTAGATGCTTCTAAGAGAATTTAACCTTTTTCATACCCTGTTCAAATAAAGTTCATGCTCTGTCTTTATAGCAAAAGAAGTTAAATGTCTTTCTGGAATCTTGTTTATTTTAATGCAGATCCTTGTGGCCACTATTGCATTTCTTTTGCCGAGTGCTGAATACTCCTCTGTAGAAGCAGATAAAAAGGTACGTCACTGAAAAGAGCAGTCTCCATTCTTTCTTTGTGCTGTTTGAGACAGTTATTAAATGAACTTGCTTTGAAATAGAGTTGTATTTTAAACTTTCAAACTCATACCTTTAAGTTTGGATGAATTTTATAAAATGTATCTAAATACCATGTTACATGTTTTTGTTTAGTTTATAGTTTCACTGCTACTTTGCTTGTTGGATTGGTGTATGGCATTACCCATGAAAATGTTACTGGAACCGGTGTCTGCCGGTGTTCTTGAAGATCAGCATGCATCCAAAGCTCCTTTACTGGACTATATTTACAGAGTGAGTATGAGGAGTGAACGTGATTTGTTGTGTCTAGATGTTTAAAGATGCCTTTTACAGGTCCTGTTAGACTTAGAAGCATTTCTAGCAAACTGTAGAAAATCATGAATTGCAGTGTGGGCAGAAATTGTACAAGTGAGAAGTTAAGAATGCAAAATGTTAAGTTGATAAGATCAGACGTGTAAAGCAGACAGAGGATGGTGAAGAGAGAAAGGTAAAATGCTTAAAACAACGAACAAGGGAAAATAATCTTTGGAGAAACACTTGAATTATTTGAAATGGGCTGTTAAAATACAAAGTAAGTCCTAAAGCGAACTGTTAAAGTACAAAATAAGTGCTGACGAAGAGTGTTATTTCAAAAATGCTGTATTTAGACACAGATAGCTTTTTGTAGCGTGTCCTGCCTTTCACAATGTGAAAATTATGGTGGGTCACTCCTCATTGAATGTGTTTAAGTGGGTACTGTAATGTAGACTGTATCACTTCTTCAGTGTCATCCTTATCTACTTGCAGGTTCTGCACTGTTGTGTGAATGGTTCCAGCACGTATACGCAGCAAAGCCATTACGTGCTGAGTCTGGCGGATCTCTCGTCCAGTGATTACGACCCATTTTTGCCGCTGGGGAATGTCAAGAGCTCTGAGCCAGCCCAGTGCCACTCCTCCATGGATTTGGGCAACCTGCTCACTGTTGCTGAAGGTAAGAAAGCTCACAGAGCATGATGAGGACCAGTATGTCAACGTGCAGCATCTAGGAAATAAAGCTCTCCAGGTTACATCTCTTCCTTGAAAATGTGCTTCTCCTTACTGCGCATGGCAGCTATTCCTTGAAAACTGGGCAGCACCCTTTTTTAATGAATTTAGGTTGCCTCTGTAATAGGATGTTTGAGTTTGTTGCTGACATTGCTCTTTATGAAGATCACAGGAGAAGGAAAATGACACTAAGGTGCTGTACAGTGAGAATTTGTACAGAGATAGGATAGACCAAGAAGCTGGTTTTGTCTTTAGTACTACTTACAATTTAGTATATAGAGTTAAATTCAACAAATAAGATAAGCCCCAAGTGAAACTTCTTCCAGAAGCACGCAGCTGCCTTTCTTGATTTTTTCAGTAGAAATTACTCCATTGTCATAGATAATTTGCCTGTTCTGAGTGATTTGAGAAGAACACGTACAATTTGGACCGGATTCTGCAGCTGCATAAATACGCCATTCCTAAAAAACACAATCTACCTGTATCTAAAGTGAAAAGAGATTATTTGGATCTAGGTACATTATGTTACTAACTTTTTAAAGTCAACTTAAAAGTATACATCCAAACATATGCAATAATTTATCTCTAAGTGATTTATCATAGAGAGCATCTTTATTTCAAACACCTGTTAAAACTAACCTTTAAAACAATGGCTATTCAACTATGAATTGTGTCTGGTTTAAGTAATTTCAGGTATTAATATGCATTAACGTATTTCTGCAGAAGAATCAAAAGTACAGATGCCATATGAAGTTGTGTGAGATAGTATTGGATTGGCAGTGATGCTTTAAAATAGTATTTTCAGGTTTTGATACTGTACTATTTTTCAGTCCTACAGCTTATTTTCTTTTTGTGTATGTACTTTTAGTTTTAACAAAAAGGTTAAAAACATTAAATTCTATGCAGATTTCTTACTGAGTAGGACACGTGAATAGCAGAAATATAGTTACATGTTGGGTACATTTGTTGTTTTAGGTAGAACAAGATGTTTCTCATCTTGGATCTGTTGGTGCCCTACAAGTTCTTTAGCTTGCTTGCTTTTGAAAAAGATTAATTCAGAGATGTACTAGTTAGGGTATTCAAGAAAAGAGTAAAGAGCCTTTTTTATGAGAGGAGGCTTGGAGAATTTTGGCTTTTTGGGGCTGAAAAGGGATATACCTGTGGTTTAAAAATACGTTAGAAGGTATAAATACCAAGACCTTGTGCAACAAACTTTACCACCATGCTGCTAAAGATTGAAAAACAGTAGTTTTCAGTTACATCTCTGGTTTACCTTTGCTTCTTGTGCCCTGTCTGTCTCTCACTCTGATTGCTGTGGGAATGACTGTGGGAATACAGGCGGTAAGGAGAAACACCTTAACCTGCCTGATGAAACTGTAGTGACAGCAGGCGTTGTAGGATAGCTGTGCAGGGTAGGATAGCTGTGCAGGACTTTTTTTTGCATGTTGTGTGGAGACCTGGATGTCACAGGAGGCTAAATGTCAAAGAACGTGTGGTAAAATAAAATAAAAATGTGTCACAGGTAGAATTTCTTGGAAAGTGGTTGCAAATAGTTTCTTGAACAGGAAGGATTAGGAGGACAACTAAGGCGAGCTTCTGAAATGTGACAGAAATTCGCAGATGCTCTTTTTTAATTGCCTCTTGCTACTCTGATTGGTCTATTATCTTTTCATTGTATCGTTTTAGAAAAAAGGAGGAGGAATTTGGAATTGATACCTTTAACGGCACGGATGGTTATGACTCACCTGGTGAATCACCTGAGCCACTACCCGCTCAGCGGAGGCCCTGCCATTCTCCACAGTCTCCTTAGCGAGAACCATGACAACTCCTACGTGGAGTCCTCCGAACTGTCCTCAGAAGTCTTCCGGAGTCCCAATCTGCAGCTTTTCGTGTTTAATGACAGTACTCTCATATCTTACCTCCAAATCCCTGCAGAGAAGAAGACAGATACTGAGCCAGCAGCAGCTCCCTCGGACGTAAGGGTAATTGTCAGAGATATCTCAGGGAAGTACTCTTGGGATGGCAGAATATTGTACGGGCCTTTGGAGGGCTGCCTTCCGCGGCAGAGCTCAACGAACACATTTGTGACCTTGGGCAACCCTGAGCACCACTTCATTTCCCAGAAAGACATTTCTCAGGTGGAAGAAGGAGAAGACGCTCTTGACCAGTTGCTGGAAAAGATTGGTAGCACCAGTCCTGAATGCCTTTTACATCCCCAGCGAAAGCTGAATGAGCCATCACCGCCACCTTTTGGTATGAGCTATGACCAAGAGAATGCAATCACCGAAGCCCTGATGAGGCAGAGCGCCCAGGAAAAAGAGCATATATTTAAATGCAGCTCGGACTTTGGTATGAAGGTGGCCTGTCAAGAAGAACCACGTCCTGCTGAAAAAATCCTTTTATTTCTGTCGGTTGTTGCTGAATGACTTGGGAATGAACTCCTGGGACAGAAGGTAGGAAGAGAGAATTCAGAACATGTGTACGGTACTCCTGCTCTTCTCGCTTCTACCCCAAAACATGTACACATTTAAGAAAGTGAGAATTCTATAGCTGAGTCGTAGTCGGAGCATACTTTTGAACTTTTACATATACCTGCTTTGGTGATTATTTTAAATAGACATCTGCAGATTATTTATAATAATAATTAAAAAAAAATTAATCGGGCTAGTATGATTCCCTTCTCATAGATATTTGAATGAAAAAAATACTGTGTCTGTACTGTGTTGCATTTTCCTTCAAATCTTTTTTTTTTTTTTACTATTTATAGAAAAAGCTTTCATCTTCTTAAGAAAAATTCAAAATTACTGCGAGAACTGAAAAATCTGGATTCCCGCCAATGGTAGGTAATGTTTACTAACCACACAATTCCTAAGGTTAGCATTTCCAAAGAAAGAATAAGTGTATCACCAAATCCAAAAATTCAGTAAAATTGCTCGTGCTAGCAATACAAATATTTGTATCAAAAATGGATTGTTTGTTTCTAAAGAGTTCTGGAGCCTAAATGGACAAGCTATTTTCACTGCCACTGTATATATGGAATTCAAAATCAGTAGCAAATAATGAGACACAGCAACCTATTTCCTGTTTTCTTTAATTGAGAGGGAAGGGAAGAAGTTCCAGCATTTTTTTGTGACCTTGGCTCAACTCACACAAAAGACTACTTTCTGCCAGATGATCCCTACATCAAGAGCAGTATTTTAAGGGGTAATCTCCATACAACTCCTCTACAGCCAGGTAGTGGCAGAGTAGAGTTCTGAATATTATATTTTTATTTTTCATTATTTGACATACAGCTATTTGAAAAACGTCTGCAGAATTGCAGAGTTCTGATTTTCTTGTATCCTGACAATTTTCATACCAAATCCACTCAGCTTGTTTTCAAAGAAGCCAGCTGTCACTGTCAGGCTTGTAAAACTCAACTCAGGATCTGAAAGTCAATAATGTTTTTTCTTTCTCGTATCTCATCACTCTTTAATTAAAATTTTGTAGGTCAAATTATGCTCCCATTAACACCTGTGCAATCTTACTGTCTTTGACAAGGTTGCACAGATAAGTGATTAACCCTGTAGTTGAACTTGGTCATGAAATCTTTTGCTGATGCAAGGAAGGAATAGACTCTATTCTGCTCTCTGAACTGTGGTATCTCTGAAGTGTGGTCACGGGGGGGGAAGAAATGGTGAAAATGTATTTCTGCAACTGAGATTGAGTGATGTAGTTGTGTGCATAAAAGAAATGGACCCTGTAGAATTAAACATGGTCACCTGTTCATAGCTTTTGAGTGCAGGTGATCTAAAAAAGACTTTTGAACTAAGACTTCTTTAACTTTCATTTCTTTTTATATCTAATTACAGCCGTGAAACTCACAAGATTGCAGTGTTCTACATTGCAGAAGGACAGGAGGACAAATGTTCAATACTGTCCAATGCAAGGGGGAGCCAGGCATACGAAGATTTTGTCGCTGGACTGGGCTGGGAGGTAATAGTCATAACTTTAGGCAAGCTAACATACTTGATCTGAAGACGTACAAAAATCAGTGTAAGCCAGTTAAAACAGGTAAATGGAAAACGTAACTGCTTATATCACTGCATATTTTTTAATTCTCAAAAAAAAAAAAGATAAGTTTTAATACTTAGCAGTAGTTAAAAGATCACCTTTTTAGCAGAACTCTGTAGGTCCACATGCTACTTTTGGATGAACACATCCTTCCTCTTTCTGATGGACAGATGATGCTGCAGTGGACATTTCTGCTTTCTGCATCGTTAAGAGCTATATCGTAATTTTACCTTAATTTTAGGTCTGTTTAGTTCTTCATGCCGTCAGATCACTTACCCAGCCACAGGACTGCTTTAGAAAGGACAAAAACGTTTGGGTTTAGTTTGCATTGTTGAAATGGTGTGTCAGTAACCTAAATGACATGAACATTTATGCTTTTTGGAAATTATACACACTAGCTGCATTTCATGTTTAAGGATTTAGGTGACACAGCATCTACAGGGATAGGTGACATCCTCAGATTGGTGCAGTTGGGAAAGCAAACAAGCTTTTGGACACAGGCTTGTCTTCAGAGAGGCCCTTCTTCTGAATAATCTTCTAAAATAATTTATTCTAAGGTTTTTCTTTTTGTACAGATCTTCAGTTTCTTTTGCGGTTTTTCTGATTTTCTCTGGACTTTATAATTATTTCTCTCTGTGTATGCTTTGAGTGGACTTGCAAAGACGTGCGTAACCCTTAGAGCAGCTGTGCATGACAGAATGCTTTTGCATCCTTGCTGTTGTTTGCTGGAAGGAAGGTAAAATAGCCCTATAGATAATGACTCAGTACCTAGTTAAGAGATGTTTGCTTTTAGTAAATGTCAAATACAGGAATGGGAAAAGGACAGATCTAACGCAAGGACCACAAACTCATAGGGGAAGACATTTCTTCCTCTGGGATGGCTAGTAAATTCTGAAGTGGTAAATTCACCAAGTCTTGATCTATAAATAAATACCGATTATTCATCAGTCTTTTCAAATTTCTTCTAATTATGACCTTCAATCAATTAGGTTGATCTTTCAACACATGGTGGGTTTATGGGCGGCCTGCAGCGCAATGGCAGCACAGGACAAACGGCACCCTATTACGCTACCTCTGCTGTGGAAATCATTTTTCACGTGTCTACAAGAATGCCATCAGATTCAGACGATTCACTGACCAAAAAGGTAAATAATTTGCTGTGTATTTCAAAAGGTTGTCTGTAGTCTTCAAGTGCTTAAATTAAAGTTTAAACTGAAAACAGATTGTGCTAACTGGTCCTAGCAGGCCATCTTTGCTGTGCCACATGGTGCTCTGCAGCTAGATTATCTGAATTAAATGGCATCTAAATTCGGGATTCTGAAACACAATTAACATTTCCATGGTAGCCTCAAATACCACCATTAGTAATAATATTAGCAATAATTTCATTTGTATGTTGTCTGCCTGCCAAAACTGTTGTAGTTTGGTAGAACAAAACCACCAAATGCAGCATAATAAAACCTTACAGATGAATCATCCAGTGTGTAACAGAAAAGAAAAGAAGTGAAAGAGAAGTGACAAGCACAGTACCAAAAGCAGCCAGCTGATATTTAAAGCCATTATCCAGTTATTCACAATTCTGACAAGCAGACTCTGCTTCAAAGATGGCCAGAACCCAGCCCAAAATTTTGTTGGTATCAGTACTTAATCATTTGTCTTTCCTAACAAGGAGCGATTTGAGATTATGATGCTTGCCAACTACTCCTTAGAGTCAAAGAAGATTTTAGGTGCATACCAAATCTTTACCTTTTTAATTAGGATTGGCAACTTGTCCTACATTGGTTGTTAACATACGTTAATAATGCTGCTGCAGCCATCTAGTCTACCATGTGATACTATTGTGCTCTGAAAATTATCTTTAAATATGTCACTGGGTGATTGTATTTGTTGTCCAGTTAGTTTCAAAATAACATGTGCTTTTCCTCGAAATAAAAAGGTGGAATTTCTGATTACCAGCCCTGAAAATTGGCCCAGCATTTAATTGTAAAGCTAGATCTCTTCTTTTTTTATTGTGATATCTGTCATTAAAAAAAAAAGTCAATAAAATTGCTTGTTTTTCTATGTATGCAACTCATTATCTTCCTATTCATGGATTTACATGACTATGGGAAAAAAATGAATACTTTAGGATAGAGAAATAGGGCTGTGGTACATATTAAGAGGCTGTATAATCTCTATCACTTTACCAAGGTAGGACTATCTGTATTTTTATTGTTCCTGGCCAGTATTTATCTAGCTGCTCATTAAAAACTCGTGATGAACGCTTTACAGTTTTCCTAGGCAACATATTCCTATGCTCTGCTTTTTATACCATGAGAAAATTTCTTGTAGCATCTACTTTGCTTCAACTTAAGCCCATTTGTCCTTACCCTATTCCACATGGATATGGAGAACAGATCATTTTGCAGCAGACTTACTCATGTTTGAGAACTGCTGCCATGCCTTTCCCGGGCTTATTTTTCCTACACAAATTGTGGTTGTTCAGCCTATTCTTCCCTTGTAAAGTCATAGCTCTTGGATTTTGTGGAAGCGTAGCAAAGGCAGTGAAATATTGTCTAGCTGTTGAGTAATTCCTCACCTGGGAGAGGAGAGAGCACAGTCTGACAGAGCTGCCACAAGGGGAAAACATGGGTTTTAATTGCAAACAGTCTATTTTACTAATTCTCTTCATTCCCACCCGCGCTTAGGGATTAACACAGAATAACCAGACTCTCTCAATGTCTATTTAATTGTCTTCCCTATGTTTGGTTTAAGAGAATTTCTTCTTGGTGAGAAAGAAAAAGCAAAAGCATTTAGTACTTGCCAGCCTCCAAGTCTTGAAGTGCTAGGAAATAAGGCCAGCTCCAGTACGTATTATCCACAGAAAATACCGCAAAGTAATTGCTTTAAGACTTTTTAAAAAACCCTTAAATCTGCTATAGGAATGCAACCCTGCAGGGATCAAACTGTGTGTTCCTGTAAAGAAGGACAAAGCTCTGAGCAACCTAATGGACCTCGGGAGCTGGCTTCGCTGTAAGCGGTGGGTTGGACCAGATGACTTCCAGAGGCCTTTCTTAACATATAATCTTCCATGGTTCTGTGCTTCTGCACAGGGCAGTTTCGTTTAATTTGTCACAGCTCTTTTGTAAGCAAGCGGGTATTTCTGTGCAAATTAGCTCAGGCTTCTTAACACATTTTGCAAAACTGCAGCCAAGAGTGGAGGCAAGATGCATTTCAGAAGCACTGTAAAATTTCTGGGAGATTGATAGTTCTCTAATTCTTTGAAAATGCTGATGGATGAACTAGCCTGCATTTGAAACCAGCGTTTTGAGCATGAGTGTATATCTGAACCATTTCTAAAGACAATATTAAACATCCTGCAAGAACTCTTGCAACAGTAAAAGTGTCAATTTCTTAAAATTCACTTGTGAACCTTAGCTATGGAGGCCGTATACTGAAATACATAAAGGCAGGTACACTGATGCTTTAGCAACAAAATTCCTCAGTCCGCAGAAGTCCCTTGTTGATTTTGGCAGCTTTTGCGTGTGCAGACCACCACGGCGTGTGTGCTTGAAAAGAAACATGTGCCTGCCTGCAACATACTCTTAAACAAGAGGGAAATATATTTTATTTCCCCCACCTGTCGCTACTGCGCTTGTGAATTCTGCCATACCTCGTTGACAGAGTCGTGGTCAAATGCAACATTGCTTCCAAGATTGTGGCAACTGTCAAGATCATCGCAAGTATTTTCATACTTCCACTTGCTTACTGAATGGTTAGTGCATGCTGGGCTTAGGTCCTCACCTCAGATTTATTGGGGTGGTATGTGCAGGTTTAAAAGATTATTTTCATTATTACTTCTTTCCATTAATGCTTCTTTTTCAGAGCAATATGTGAGAGAAAGGCAGATTATGATGTCAGTCAGTACCTGCTCCATTTTAATGTTTACTGTGATAGAACTGTATATGGTGATAGAGGACAATATTACTGGGAGGAGAAGATTTTATCGTGTTGCCAATCAGGGTGCAATGCGGGCCGCAATTTACTTCCTTGCCTTCTGCCTGCTTTCATCAAATAGGGTTGCATGGATGCTCTCTGGGATCTAAGATCCTCCTTATCTCTGAAATCTTTATGTCATTTCTGTGGTTTCTTCTCTGCTTATTTTGCCTACGGACAGGCAAAAAGAATTCAATACCAATCAGTGTGCTTGGCTCACAAGCTCCAGAGCTGAACAGAAGGTCTTACCACCTGCTGGCCAAGGAAGTAGTACAGCAGACCATAAATTCTGTGGGCTGGGGAATTAAGCAGATGCAGTAATTTTACTTAAATATGTTATTATGGTTCTTTATTTTTACTGAACACAAGAGGATAAATTCATTTCTGGTATAAATTCACAGGAGTTTAGTGTGCTTCCACTGAGGATGAACTTGACCCCTTATTTTTGTGCAGTACAGTTGTAATTTGCAGTTTGTATTCCTTCATTTGAAGTATATGCTGACATATTAGATTGCTGATTGGGGGGGGCAGGGGGGATAGAAAAAAAACCCTCTCCAAATAAGTCTTAGCTGAAGAAAACCTCTCCAAATAAGTCTTAGCCCTGAAAGAAATCTCTTCTAGTGGCATAATCAAAATTCAGCTAATATCTTTTGCTATTGTAAGATTCAGCATCATTGGTTCTAAACTTTTTTTTTATCAGGCTGTCTTGTGGTAAGAATGAAAATCAATCGTAGTAACAGCATCCTACCGTCCTCTGTCTTGTTCTACCTAAATTGCACTTAACGGTTTAAAAATGAGCTGCAAAAATTTTAAGTGATTTATTCCATCTTCTCCATTGTCATAGCAGAACTTTTTCAATTCAGAAATCTGGTTGCAACCCCATACTGAACTCTTGCTCCTTCGCTGCAGAAATTTGTTAGCTAGAGCTAGATTAGATTTTTAGCAGCTAATCTAACTGCTGTAGGGGTTTGCAAAGTGGGGACAGAGCTGTGCTATTGGATTTGTCCAATTCATTTGACTCCAGGACTATAATTGCACTTATGTCTTACAAGGCTTTTATAGCCTAGGGCTGGCGAGCAGCAGAAAAACAAATTGGCAGTGATACAGTAAGAGTGAAAGGGAATGAAAGGCGCACATTATCAGTCTCCAGGCAGCACTGTTCTGGCAGGAAGTTTCTTGGTTAATTTACAAATAAAACTTAGATTTTAGGATGGGTACACTGTCAGCCAGACAATGGGGATGTCAGGCCTGACTGTTACTTAGCAAAAGTAGCAGCCATGCCTCCCCAAAAGCAGAAATTCTTCAGTCAAACAGACGACTCCTCTCTGGAGCCAGCTGGCTGTGTAATGCAATTAGCAGGGAAAGGAGGTCAGGCCATTAGGTGTGTACCGTGACCAGTGTCAGCAGCGGCGTGTTGTCTGGCAGGCAGCGTGCAGCCCAGTCGAAGCTGGGAGCCTTGAAAACTGTTTGCTCAAGTGAAGGGGAACGGCGGCGCTCGGCGAGCATCCCAGTGCGGAGGCTGGCTGCGCTGTTTCTGGAGCCCAGATTTAGAGCTGAGGAAACACAGACCAGATATGATTAACGACGGCGTGACGCACATCAGAAGCTATATATTGACCCAGCTTGCAGGCGTTGAAGGCTCGGTGTAGCTGAGACACCAAGCCGTGGCTGTGTCTGAGCATGTGCAGCTGAGAACATATATATTTTGTTCGTGTTAGCAAAACTGCTTTTACGTGCAGGCTGAAAATTCATGCACTGTCAGCTTGCTCGGGGAGGAGAAGCAATTTCAATTTCAAGAGCTGCCTTTCCTGCACGTTTGTAGAGAGATTGTTCAAGTCAGCAATAACCTAAAAAAATCTGACTCCTTGTAGTTGAGCTCATCTGTTGTTTGTTTGTGCTTTCTAATGTATGTCTTAATTTCTGGGTGCTTTGAGAATTTTTTTTAATGTATTTTTTATTGCCCACCCCCTAAAGTGCATGGAGAGCGTAGCATGGACTTAGGCTCCAAATGCATCGTCTGTGTTGCTTTGGACCTTTGAGCAAAACCTTCAGGGTACCGAGTCTGCCCCACAGCTTATATTTTGAATGAGCAATACAGGAAAATAGCAGTGGGTTCATTGTCACTGATAAGATTATTATAATGATTTTTATCAATGAAATGATCTTTCAAGAACAAATATTTTGGATTAATACCAATTTTATATTTGTAACATTATACCTTATAAATGTGATGATTAAGGATGTATGACTTTGAAACAATGACAGGTAGTAACTCAAGCTTTAACATCAGTTACTAGCATGTGATGAGGATTGTAGCAAAGGTAGTAATTTATCACATGATGTTTGCAAGATTTTGAGCTCATAACCATCACTTCCTGTCTCAAACAAGCATCATAAGCATCAGTTGATTTCACTTCTCCCTGTTTACTGAATTTTCTTCTCTTGGATGGGTTATAGGTACAAAGTGTTCTGGGATTTTTCAGTATGAAAAGTATTTGATTTATTATCAGAATAGTTCCTTGTGACTTAAAAAGGCTCTCTTAAGCAGTATTTGGACATATTTTGATTACTGTTTTTATAGTGATATGTGCTATTTATCACTCCAAAAGCAACAGGAGGCAAAAAGTGGTACAGAGCCTTTTCTTCAGGGTTTGTATTTGGAGAAAGAAGAGCTGTGTTCAGTTTGTGAATTGCCCTGTGTAACTGGATGGTTGCATCACCTTACAAAATTCTGTTTCCATATTTAGTTGTAAGTTGGTTTTTTTTAAAGCAGAGGTTGTTAAATACCGGCGTTGTAGGCTTTCACTGTGTTGTGAAGTTAGTGCCAGAACTCACTCTGGTATCAGGATGCGTTGGGTTCAGCCTGATAAATTGTGGGCACTGCTTACAAATCCATCGCCGTTGGGCTGCTCTGAATACAGCTGGTGTGAGCTGGGTCCTTCCTTTGCTCAGCTTTCATAGAAAATTACAGCTCAGCTTCGGCTGTGTGCGAAATAGCCTTGCCAAACACTTAGATCCTCAGTATGTATAACCTGTTGTGCACGAAGTCTGGTAGCCAGACGGATTTTTGCCTTTTTTTTTTTTAAGACTAAACTTTACGTCTTCTTTTAATCGCTTTTAAGGTGACCTAGCTGCATCTGTTCACAGAAAGTGAAATCAGGATTTTGTCATACACGTGAATTACTGCTTAGTTCCGTCTGTATTAGTGTGCAGTGATGTTATTAACATTAATATTTTCTTGGATGTTGCTTTATTTTTTTACTGAACAATTAAGAAAATACAAGAGAATGGACAGAAGTCAGGATGACCATAAGAACAGTACTTTTTACTGATTTTTGTACATATAAGAAGCTCTAGTAATAATATTTCCGTGTTTTTATAAGACACAAATGGTTTATGTCTAAAAATGAACTAAAAATGTCTTTTATTTACACATAGGTGTAATAAAAGAAAACTCTATCATCTGTTTCATTTAAAACAAAGTGGAATTGAAATCAGTCTATGAACTTAACTTTATTTAACTCTGCTAGATTGTAAACTGTAAGCAAAGTTCATAGCCTTTAACATTTTTATTCCTGTAATATATCATGATTTTGGATGTTTCCTCTTACAGCTAGGATACAGGTTGCCACTCAATCCTATAGGAGTGAAATTCTTTACTTTTAAAGGCACTACCTGGTTCTGAAGACGGAAAATTCAGTGGTACAATATAGGCTGGTACACGGCACATGGAGTTTACTTAGTAGTTATGTACCAAAGAAAATCACTACCTTTTTCTTTCCTTCTCCCCCTCAACGCCCGCACAGAGACAGCGAGGAAGGCAGAGCTATGTTTTGGCTTCTTTGTTAGGTCTATTGTGCACATTGTTCCAGGGGCTAGCACCAAATTGGCGGGGTGGGCTTTTAAGCTTGAAGTAGGACTTAAATTCTCTTTATGCTTTGGGCTGGCATTCTGCATGTGGATTAAATTTTAACTTTAAAGCTTACAGTTGAAACTATTGTGCGTAGCTTGTACATGATTGCCAAATACTTTTTGCCATCTGTTAGATCACCTCCAGTTCCTCCCATAACAAAGCAAACACACAGGCTTTCGGATGCATTTTGCGTACGTCACGTTTAAATTTTATCCATATTTGATGCAACTCTGCTCCAAATAAAAAAGTAACTCCCGCAGTATTTCCCCATTCTTCTCTAATTCACGTTGCCCGAGATACTTTGCATATGTTTTCAAACAAAAGCCCTCTCCAGACAGAGTCAGCAAGGAGGTATTTGTAATATAATAAATTCAATAATAGTGGTCCATGATGGAAGGTTTCTTGACATCCTCAGTCAAGGCATGTCATTTTTCTGTGGCAGCTACATTATTTTAGCTGGAATATGATGTTCTGTTGGTTAATGTTTCGTACTAGTAATTCTGATTTCCATCTTAAATTATTGTAGGTAATGTACATTTACATATTGTGCTAATGGCTAGTTTGATAATTACTTAATTAACCCATCAGACAACAATGCATTCTGAATGAAGCAAATTATTTAGCTGATCTTTTCATGACCAACTGGAGAAAAACAATATTTTAACTTTTTCTGTAGTGAAATATTTCTACTATTGAGCATTGTAATTCAATTTGTAAGCCGTGACCCTTCATAAACTGTTGTTATCACTCTGATTAATAAAGAGCCAATTTGCTGTTGCAGCTTCGTCACTTGGGAAATGATGAGGTTCACATCGTCTGGTCTGAACACACCAGGAACTACCGCAGGGGCATTATACCAACAGATTTTGGAGATGTTTTAATTGTTATTTACCCAATGAAGAATCACATGTTTTTCATTGAGATAATGAAGAAACCAGAGGTATGTTTTGACTGCCTTATTGGATCTATCGTATCTGTTGTGCAAGTGACCAACAGTTTTGTTGCTTAAATAAAGCTCAGTGTTTTAGAGTTTGATTTTTTTTTTTTTTTCTCCAGCAAATACTAGCCTTCCATCTCAGTTTAAGAGTATGCTGAGCAATGAGCTTTTATTTTAAAACTAGAATTGTTAATAGTAGTTGAAATGGCTACTAATTCATTTTATATTCATGCTTAGCCCTTAAAGAAATATTTCAAAATTCTCAACCCGTAGAAGGTATTGTACAAAAAACAATGTTTAAAATAATTGTGAATTTCCAATGTGAGGCAAGAAAGGCAAAATAATAAAGATTTAAGTTCCTCATTTGCTATTAATTCACCCCATACGGCTTGGTTACTGTTGTACATATGTTACTGTGCATAACCTCACATGTTTTTGAGACCCTCATCATAATCTGACTCAATGGGATGATGTAGGCATGGGATATCCTTCCATCAAACAGAGTATTTGAGGTTTAGTATTTTATGTTTAAATCATTGTTATGCAACCACATTTTAGACATTTTTTGGAAAGAATGGATTTTTTTCTTTGGAAAATGTCAGGGGTGATGTGTATGTACATACGTGTATCTGTATAAAAAAGCTACTGTAATAAATGCTTGTCTGGTACATTATGGATGCAAAAATGTATATAAAATATACTTTAGGAAAGTAATAAGTGTGATAAATACCACTTCCCTTACATGAGAGACGATATTTGTGCAAGAGAATAACCAACTGTGGAAAAATGCGTACATCAGATGATGTACTTACCAGCTGTATACAGTATTTTTTCGGTTGTGAAGGACAGAGCTATTATATATTAACAACCAGTGATTTGCCAATAGACATTTCAAACTTGAAGCTTTTTTATAAATTGAAAGAGTGGGGTTTTTTCCTACACTTGATTTTGAGATCTGTAATTTACTTCTTGGGGAATTTTAGCTTCTAATGTTCTGTCAGGAAAATCAGTATTTAGCGTTATGAACATGCTTGAAAATTCTACGAACCAATCGAGAAAACCTATGTCATCTTACATATTAGTCAAAAATACCCAATGGGCAGAGAGAATAATAGCTAACTGGAAATTTAGTGTTATCCCTACATTTAAAGTACAAACCATTACAATGTAATAAAATTAATCCAGACATTTCCAGGGCAAGTGTGGCTGACCTTTTGTTCACCAGCTACTGACCCCAGGGTGAATGAAAGAGCCTTGCAGAGAGAAATGTCTGTTGTTTGGCTTCAGTCCCTGGTATTTAAATTGCATTCCCTAATCAAATGAAAAGGCTGTCCTCTCTATCAGGTTACAGAATCCATGGCAACATTTGGCCTTTTATATACATAATGTTAGCCTTTTTGTTTGCATCTAAGTAGAGACACCTGGAGCAATGTTAACATTAACCGATTTAGCATTAATAGCTTCATTATATAAGAATTTCTGATCAGATAGCTGTTACTTTTGTTATATTGCTTCAGCTTGTATTGTTTTCATTTTTTATCTCCCTGCTTGGCAACCGGGCAATGATTTGCAAATTTTTTTTGTCTTGATTAATTAAGCAATATAATTATCAGGAACCGTGATGCAGTCTTTGCTCGACAAAGCTTCTGAGAGAAGACAATAGTAAGTCTGTTAGTGTGAATGCATTCCACGCGTCACAGATGCATGAGGATATTCTGAACAATGAGACGAAAAGCTGCCTGCAAAAGAGGACAAAGAATGCCAGGCAGACTCTACACACTGCACATACCGCCAGGGACATACTGCGGGTTCCCTGGGACACAGATGCCTCGTTAGATTGCAGCTAGTCATCAGAGATTAATTCTCAGCCATTTGGTACAATAATTTACCCATTCCCCACTCTTTTAACTAGTGCTGCTTGCCGTAGAGGGGAAGTCTTTGTGCTCAAAAGGTTTATTTAACCTTGCCTACTTTTACTGCGTGCAACAGAGATAATTATTTTTTTTCTTGGAAATTGTAATGAAGCAGGTGTTTGCAATGGGCTGAATATTAATTTTTGCTTCATTGCTAACTTGCATTGACATTTGGAGTATTCAAGGAAGGGGATATTTCCCTTTACTATTTTTTTTAATTGATTCCTGTCAAAGCATAATGTATTTTTTGTAACCATTCAAAACACTGTTTTCCTCCAGTGGGTATTGAATACCAGCTTACAGAAGAGTACTGAGCAGGGAGCATGTCCCTATGCATTCAGTTGGTCTCCCCCCTCAAACTCCTCGTTAAGGCAGAGGCCCCTATACAGATGGAAGCTGACGATATGCGAGTTCCATTGACTTTAATGACCCTCAGCGTGGCCGGTAAATCTGCTCAGGAATTAATAATTCCAAGCTTTGTGTCCACGTGGGCGTATGGTCTGGTTGTGTGCTCCTCGTATCGCAGCGGACTCTGTGGACCCCAAGCCTGCTGGGGACTGCTGCTGTAAGGCAGGGCCGCAATGCCTTTGTGGGTCTCCAGAGGGTTAGCCCCGCACATCGAAAAGCTGTGAACCAATTTGGGGAAATACTGCTCTTGGTTCTTTTTTCATGTGGGTTACACTTGTTTTTCTTTGGTAATGTAAAAGCAGTCGCTCTCAGACAAAGTCACTTTCATCCGTTGCATTATTTTCTTTTTTCATCTGCCAGTGTATGCCAACTTTGTGTTGTGAAAAATGTGTATTTTTTGATACAACATGTGCCTGGGACACGGTTCTTGAAATAATCTGGTTGATTATTTGAAACATGCTTGAAAAAAGCAAGTTTCCTGGTTTCATGAAAGTCACTCGGAAGAACCCGCTGCACTTGTATCTCTACACTGTGGGCACAGAGTTCAGGGATGCTAAGGAAAGCTCTCGGTTATTAGGGTTCATCTTGAATTAGCCTACTTTTCTGTTTAAAAGGAGTTTGAGAGTAAAGTATGATTTGTTGGAGTTTGACTATTAAACTTTCAGAGGAAACAATTATTAAACTTATTGTTTTAAAATGTCAGACAGATTGGAGATATTTTTGATAAATTTGCCAGAGTGTCCACTGAAAGATTTTTTTTTAAAATGTGGGCATATGTATATATGTCTGTATTTATATACACACTTATACAAGGTGTATAAAATTATACACACCTTATCTATGTTTTAAGTATATAAATTCTTTTAATACTGTGTTAAGAAAATCTACCCCGCTCCCTAGACTCCAGGTGGTTTTGAAGTAGCAAAACAAAGTCCTGTGAGCAAAAATCGCCTGTCAAAAAGCCTGACAATGAATTTCCCTGTACAGAGTAAGTGCTAATCTGACTTTAAATGTCTGGTATATGTATGTTGGTATAATTTAATTTTAATACTGGTATGTAATTAACCTCCTTATTTGTACTTACATAAAAATAATTTTACTTTTTTCCCCCCTCTTTTTGTTACTACTTGTAAACAGAGTATGTGTTAAAAATTTCACTTTAGAAATGTTACTGCTTAAAGAGGAAAAACCTGATGCTCTAGAACAGTATCACTTTGGTGGCATAGATTTTGTTCCTGTCACCTTTCTTTCCAACTGCCTAGGTAGTAATGCTAGCATTAAAAAAAAAAAAAAAGGCAAAACCACTATGGAAACATTTTACACTAATCTATTTTTTCGGGGGTGGGTAATGAGTTTAAGTAAAGGAATGACAAAATAACTGTGTGAAAAGACAGCTGTCATTTGCAGATGTTATATTAAAACCAAATTTCTTCTGTAATTCATTGCCACTTCTAATTAGAGGAATTCCCTAGATGCAGGGGATTTATATTATTCCCTTTGTCCATTTATTGAATGACTGTCACAGTCACCCACAAGCAGTTGCAGAAGAATAATAGAGGGTATTTATTTATGTGATAAGCCTCTGTACAGATGGAAAAAATCGATAGCTTAAATATTGATAATTGCTGCTAGCTTCTGTTTAGGGTTTTGGTTGGGGGTTGGTTGGTTGGTTTGGGATGGTGTTTGGGGGTTTTTTTTGTTGTGTTTTTTTTTCATTTTGAGTTTATGAAAGCGAAATGAGTTTGACTACTTGTAAATACTAAAGTTTATTATATATTTAAACATCACGAATTTCTGGGTTTGACATGGCAAAGTCTGTTACCTGTGTGCAATTCCAGACGTTTTTCACTTTTATAAAAGTGTCTCTTTTCCCTAGTTTCGGCCTTCTCTGAAGAGCCATATGTCCCCAAGTGACATTATGTGGTGGTTTCCTCTGGAGGTAACCCTGAAGGAACAGCATTTTAACACCTTGACGTGCTGTGCTGGGATAGACCTGTTTGTGCCTGTCCCAGCCATGTTTACAGGGGACTGCCTCAGAGAGGTGGTAGTTTTCCGCCATCTCCTCTGCTTTCCACAGACCTCATTATCTTGGATCAGCTCAATTTTTTTTTTTCTCTTTAGTGAAGTCCATGGAAGGAGTTTATAAAGGATTATCTGAAACAAATACTTCTTTGCAAAAGCTCCTGGCAATGTCAGATTCAGCCAGTGAATCAGGGTCTCCTGTTGGGATGCAAGACAGAAAACAGCTCTTAATATCTACTCAAAACAGAATATCGATTTCCCCTTCATAGATTGATTTTGTTCATACGCATAAGAAGCTCATGTTTACCCAGTTGAATATTCTGTGAAATGTGCATATAGATGTAAAGAATACTGGTGGCAATTATGGAAGATTTAAAAACATCAAGTAAAAAATTGGGGGATTAATACCACACTGGAAGTTTCAGTGTAGAAAACAATGTGGTCATACCATTTTATGGCAAAATAATGTACTGGTCTTCTGTAGTGGATCTGATCCTTGTTCTTCCAAATGTCAATAATATAATGCAAGATACAGTATGTTGTGCTAGCAAGGGTACCACCCGACTGACCGTGCTGACCTGGCTGGTGACAGCCCTGCAGCTACAGCCCGTGGAGGGGGTTTGTTTCTGTGTTGTTCTCTTTGTGCCCATGTTCTAGAGAGAAGACCTAGAGCAAGCTAACACTTGGCAATGTGACCAGATAACTTCAATGGGTAGAGCAGGGCAATGTGAAACTTGCCTCCTCTTGCCTCCCTAGCGTCTTTCTTAAGCAGCAGGTGCCTTGCTGTGAAAATCCCCTGGGAGCTGGGCATCTTGTTTCTGTTCGTGATTTTGGAAGTTGATTCCGTGCTCTACGCTAACTTTTCAGCTTTCGTTGGCTTGGCTTTACATGTGTTGTTTTTATTTTGCTGTCCACAGGTGCCATTTTTCGGTCCCCTCTTCGATGGAGCGATTGTGACTGCAAAGCTGCTGCCAAGCCTCATATGTGCCACGTGCATCAATGCTAGCAGAGCCGTCAAGTCGCTCATCCCGCTCTACCAGAGCTTGTATCCTTTCCTCCCATGGGGGCAAGACTCCCCTTGGCAGGGTTCTTACTTCTGAATGTTCTTCTGCAGAGAGGTAAGCTTTAATGAAAATCCTTCCCATTTGGTTTTTTTTTTTTTTTAAAAGGTCAAAGCTTTCTTTACATCAAACTGAATGTTTTCAGTCGTTCACACCCAGTTGCCATCCAGTGTTTTAAAAATAAGATCATAACATCACAGGAGTGTTCTCACCAGCAGCTTCAGACAGTCTCGCTGGTGGTGGACTTGTACTTAATGCTGATGCTTTGAACTGTAAGTAATGATAATACTCAATTTTCTTTCACGCTAATAGAAGTTATCTGCAGTGCGTATTAGGCTAATACACAGAGCTCAGTTGTATCTTAATCAAAGAAGTAGTCCGATTGACTTTACTTGGGCTCCTTACATAATAAGATGGATGGGATTTGGCCTGAGATGCAAATGTTTCAGTTCCCAAATTCCAGTTTCACTCCAGCCATGTCTGTATTTGGGCATTTTCAGAACATATTTTCTAACAGTTGCTGGAAGACAACTTGATGGTATGCTTCTCTATTACAGGAATTGTAGCATAGACTTTTTTTCTTGTGTGAGATGCAGACTAACAGCGTTATTACTGGTTTTCACTTATTCTAAGATTTTTCTCATAATGCCATAACTATGTTAGATACATTTTATAGCTTGTTCTGTTAATGATACCACTTATCTCGGGATCCACACTCACTGCCTTTCGTTTTCTTTGGGGAGCTTTTGATTTGAGTATTTTTCTAACCTTATGACTTTGAGTAAGAGTTTGTAAATGAAATGTTTTGATATTTGAAAGAATGTTGATTAATTAGAGATGCACGTTTTAAAAACACAAAATATCCTCAAAATACTGGTTTTCTTAAGCTAGATTTTATCCAGTATACTTTGAAAAAGTTGTCAGAAATTAAAAGTAGCATTGTGCTTAAATAAATTTGTATTTTACTAACTTCATTGTCTGCTTGTTTTAAAACAAAGACAGTGGTTGTTGCATAAGGAGTAGAATGCAATACATCAGCTGCAAAACCTCAGCAGTACCTAACAGGTAATTCAAAACTTGCCGAGTTTTCCACTTTTGTTTCATGAGAGAAATCTAGCTAATTACTAAAATTCTTCTACGTGGAATTTAGCTCAATCCGTCTGCTTGCATAGTCAATGTATCATAATAAAATAGAAAAATAGTGGTAAAATTAACATAAGTAACAGCAGTGACAAGAATGAAAAGATCTCGTTGCCCCTTACTGCTATTCCAGCACCTCGCTCCCAGTCAGAGTCTTCTGCTTCCCAATCCTGCTCATCTTCTGGCTTTCAACATTTTGTGAGCGAACGGCGCTCACCATCCTGCTGTGCTCCTGCTTTCCGACAAGGTCTCTCTCTGGGTCCTTCCTTGTCCCCAGGGAAACACAAGCAGCACAAATATGATAGCACATGCCATTTCTCAGCATATGTTTGAGGTCTAGCTGAAACAGCATCTGTCCCCAGATTCTTTTCTTCCTTTTTTTTTTGTGCCTGCTTTTGCACCAACGATATCTGTAGTGAATCAACTGCCACTTGTCTGTTTGATAAATGAAAGTGGATTGAGAAACTTCTGAAACTGGACAAAGATAATGTGGTGGGAAAATCCCATCAGGGTGACACTTGAGTGGAAGAGATAGCTATCCATAACTTTTACTATATAGATAATTAGACACTTTTAGATATACTAAAATTCTTAATGAGCCAGAAATGTAAATGTATGAATGTGTAAAGGTGGTGTTTGAACCTGGCCAACGCAGTAGCACTGCTTTGCAGCTCCCAAAGCATGTGTGCGCAGTGAAATGACTTTGCTTTGGTGTTCACTTTGCTGACTGCCACAAGGAGAACGGGAGGAATGCAGACCTAGCAGTTTAAATGAAGGAGTTTAGTAACTTTGTCAGACTGGAGATGAAAATAACTCAAAGCTGAAATAACTCAAAAAATTTCAATAGAAAGGAGAAATAAAAAGCAATAATCCTGGAGAAGTAACGGATGATGTTTGGCAGCACATTAGACATAACCTTGCAGTTCGGGTGAGCGCAGGAAAGCTTCTGTAAGGCAGAGCTGAGTAGTCTGCCACTTCTGTTTGTCACATGGGTCATGTTAAAAGTCAGCATCCATAATAAGGGTTAGTAGCTAAAAACGTTCTCGATTCAAGCGTGGTTAGAAATTGATTGAAGGCTTGATCTGGTGTCAGTGGTTCAGTGACGATAAGACACCGAGTCTGTGGTGCTCGTGTTGGAGCAGCGGCAGGGTGTGAAATAACCTGCTGGGACCCTGCCGCAGCCGGAGTGGAGCTGTTATCCTTGCTCCTGCCTTGCAAGGGTGCAGGGTCGTGTGCCGGGGAGCTGGGCCAGCATCTTGCCAGGAGTGACAGCTGAAGTCACTTGTTGGAAAGTCTGTAAACTCTGGTTACAGCTGCACTTGTCAGGGGCTTTAAGGGAAGTGTAATCAGCCACAGAGATTAATTTGCATCTCAATTAGGAAAGAGTCAGGAGGAAGCCTAGGGTCTGTTGCTGGAAGGTTGGGGAAGAAATCTCATCAGGCACAAAAGGCTCCCAAGTCTGGGTGCTCCAGCGAGTGGAGGACAATATCTGAGTCCGGTTTCCATGGGGACCGGGACCGCAGAGCCTCGGGAGGATCTTGCTGTGTGCTGTAATTGCTTGGTCATGATGACACAAATTCCGCTGTCATACCCAAATACATTTTTCTGTTGGAAATCTCTTTGAAAATGAGGAAGGTAACTATGGCAGACCACATCAGAATTTTATTTTAAATGTATTTTTTATGTTTATGTAGCTGTTTCTGTTTTAAGGAATTAATTAGGGCAAGAGAAGTATTCATTAAAAAATAATTAATTATATTTAAACTTTAGTTTAAAGCCATTCTGGCTACAAGGTCTTTGTATACATCAAATGACATGTGATGGCATTACACAGGAGCAAAACCAGGGTATTTAACGCATAGATGGGTCAT